>NC_071114.1:18115000-18415000 GCF_024256425.1 Clarias gariepinus | reverse complement strand
ATCTCACTAGCTTCAGACTGAGGCAGAGGAGTGTGAGGCAGTGTTGGACAGGAAGGAAGACTGTAAAAAAAGAAATTAAAGAAAGAAAAAAAACTGTCTCTGGCCTGAGGAGGACAAACAGACAAAAACCACACAAGGAAAATTTTGAATTTTCCCCACCCTAAAAATAAAATAAAAAAAAAATGGAGGAAGAGGCATAAAAGGGAAAAATAAACACGGACACACTCTTGGCTCCATGGTGGGACTGCAGGAGTCCCTCATATTGCAGGGATGAAATGAGCTGGAGCAGCTTTAATGCTGCTTTACTCGTGGTGCTGTGACCCGGCGAAGAACACTGTACAGAACGCCAAAATGCTGCAAGGACAAAGCACAGGATGGTTACTACAGCACTCCCACACTATGCAATCCATTCAAACATGTCTCCATCTACATTCATTTTCCCCTTTACACAGACACAGCAACCCAGAATGCACTGCAAGAGAAATGTAGTTCATAACTGTACAAAATATATAATAGATCAAAATAATATATATTTTTAATCAAGTCTAATTCTCTGCTTAGACCCCAGGGAATGTTGTGATACTTATGGTACATAGAAATAGTTGCAATCTGATTGGCTCTTGATATTTCAGTGTATGTAGACAGTCTTTTAAGAAATACTTATGGAAGGACTCTCCTGTGGCAGCACTTTGTACATCATCAGTGGTAAAGCTGTAAATTTATACTTTGACACATTTGAACAGAAGAGTTTACGACAAGCTGCATTGTTTGTATGTGTTTTTTTTTCTTCTTTCTTTCCACCTTACCTGGACAGCCAAATACACGACACCGAGATACGCAGCAATGCACAGCGCCAGCAGTAGGTCAAAGATGGCTGGTTTTACTCTGAAAGAATTTTGGAAAGAAGAATCCTTGATAATGATTGTGACCATAGATGCTAATTTCACACTTATTGATGTGGTATTTAGTTACATTAGCTTTAGAGCATAATGACATACACTGTCTGGCTTAAAAAAAAGATTTTATTCAGTAACCTTCAGTTTTGTTCACAGCAGCGCACAAATTCTTGTCAGCAGGTTGTCAATTAATTTTGATTTTAGTGCCACAAAGTTGCTAAACCTAGACCTGACCAACTGAAGCAAACCTAGATTACAACACTGCCTCCAGAGACTTGGACAGTGGCCATTATGCATGATGCGTGCATTTTCTTGCAGTGAAGCTCCCATCGCTATAGAGTAATTTTCACACGCCTCAGACTGAACTCAAGTTTTCATAAGTCTGTGTGCTTCTTCTTACGGTGGCATGCGGGGCTTCTAATGCACACGATTTTCAACTAATTTTGTTTTGTCTAAGTTTTAAAACTGGGTAAGTGTGTGTAAAAATTGGGTGCTATAAGACCAATTTATTTACAGGGTTTGAAGAAAAAGGCAGGCTTTTAACATGTGATTTTTGATAACGTAATCCCATAAAAGTGCGTTTCTCTTTGCGCCACTCAGAGGTTTTTGCGCTTGGTAGAGAATCGTTTATATCGGAGGCTGATCTATCGATTACCCGTCATGGCCAATCAAAGTGAAAACCCACCAAGTAGTTAGCACAATTAAAAAAAAAAAAGATTTCTAGTTATATTTGGTACCAGAAAAATGGATATTTACCTGTATGCATTCATCGTCTGTTTCAACTGATCATAAAAGACAAACTCAGGATCCCTAAGGGCAAAAGTTAGGGGTTGAGTTGTGTACGAGAGCTAATGGGAGTTATATGCAGACAAACACTCACAACTGTGCCATTATGTCAAGCTGTTTCTGTTACACGTACCTTTTGTCAGCCTTAACAAAATGCCTCTTGACATCTTTGAGGTAGCGTCCGAGGTAATACTCCAGGGTGCTGACCACACTGCTGTCTTTATCCACCAGCTGGGCGGCCCGAGGCTGTGCGGTCAACCAGTCGACCAGTGAAAGCAGCTGATCCTCCTGCACCTGCTAATTACAACATGTATGATGAAACATGGTGAAATCACCAGTAAATTTGCTCACTAGATTAGTCTGAATTATCTGAATGACTATAAGCTATTTCTTTAGGAAGGGGGGAAAACTCCACCCTTTGAATATGACAGAAAAAAAACCTAATACCTCTAATACAGCAATATACCCAGGGTCAGGGGTAGCTCAGTGGTTAAGGCGTTGGACTACGGTTCGGAAGATCCCAGGTTCAAACCCCACAACCACCAAGTTGCCACTGTTGGGCCCTTGAGCAAGGCCCTTAACCCTCAACTGCTCAGATGTGTAATGAGATAAAAATGTAAGTCGCTCTGGATAAGAGCGTCTGCCAAATGACTAAATGTAAATGTAAATGTATACCCTAATAAAGCAAAACCCCTAATACCTCTATCTCACCTGCGCGGTTTCGCGCGGTGGCCGTAAGTACGGTTCATCACGAGTCACAGCAAGTTTTTGGCGCTGTAAGTACGTTTCCATCTTTCTGCGCGAAAAATTAAACATGTTTATTTATTTTTTTTTATATTAACATGTTGCACGGTGCCTAACACTGCATCTCACCGTGAGTCAAACCGCATAGATGAGAGGGTATAAAAACTGATATAGGAACAAGGGCTGATGGAACTAATCAGTTCCAGATGGATGTTTTGTTCCTCTTGGTGCTTAAGGTCGGTGCTTTAAAATAGCTGGAGCTAGCAGAGCTTGTCCTCGATTACTTTTTACACAGTATGAGCCATCACATACACAACCAAATCCCAAACATTGGTTTTCTTACAGACTCGGCTCTTACAGAATTTAGCTTGGCCACTTCACATGACCGAGACCAACGCCCTGAAAATGCTAGATGTGCTTTAACCTATTTTAAAATCTGGGGTAAGAACTTTCAGTTCATTTTGGACAATGTTTTCACTCATATTTAACTAGCAATGGTGCCGATACCGATACCTTGTTTACTTTTCGGATCCTGAAACTTTTAATAATCAGCTGATATCTATGTAGGGCTTAAACGATTCCTCGAGTAACTCGAGTAATTCGATTACAAAAAATGATAGAGGCAAAATCTTCTGCCTCAAAGCTTTTTTAAAAATAATTTTAAAAGCTTTGCGTTATGTTTTGGCACAATTATTTGTTTGGAGTGACACAGCGCACTTCCAGATGCAAGCCGCCACTAAACACAGACAAAGAAGAAGCGCTTACGTCACCCACAAAGCGGAAGGAGACACAAACATTAGCTGTGTATTGATTTGAGGGAGCAGTCTGTTGCGGGCTGCAAAATGGAAGGGAGCGATAAAAATATCAGCGAGCCAAGAGAAATCAGCAATAGAAAACGACAGAAATTGTCAGTAAAGGCTTATGTTATGCCCGAGCTGTAAAGTTGGAAACTTTTAGTCCTGAAAGTTAAGCTCCACAACTTTTTGTATAATTATTTAATTTAATGTGTGCCTTAGTTTTTTGATGCTTAGTCATTTTAAATAACTTTTTTTTTTGTTTTTGCATCTGAGAAAAGGCTTTAAAATAAGAATGTATGGCACTGTAGTGCACTTAATTCATCTCGGTCAACTTTATGCTATTCCTTGTATTGTGAATAATGACAATATTTATTTTTGATAAAATGCTGTATGCATTTAAAAAATAAAAGGTGATTTTTCTAAAAAGAAAAATCAATTAATTGTTTCTCTTATATATTTTACATTGCTGTTTAATTAAGCAAAAGTAAATTTTATTCGATTAAATTTTGGTTAGAATACTCGATTACTAAAATATTCGATAGCTACAGCCCTAAATCTATGTGATAATTATTTCTTCCTAGAAAACTTGACTTTTTTTCTATCTGAAGTGCTCTAAAATACACACACTCTCTAATTACATACAGAACATACTAGATGTGTCCGAAGAATTGCGTAGAATTTAATTGCACTCATAAGCGTGCAACACCATCTGTTGAATTTTGGAATAAACTAAAATTTGTTACCATAAAGTGTTACGGTATGATAGTGTGAGATCATGTTTATTAAGTAGATTTGCACAATTGTAAGAAAATATTAAGAAATTTTGTAAGTTTAGTTTAGATTAAGGGCATTTTCCATTTAAATTTCGAATTAGCATATCTTATCTTATCTTCCCATGCGATTGTGATGAAACAAAGTCGATATCAAGCTCGGCCAAATACACCAGCGAAAACCCCATTAAAATTAATTTGATAATTTTTACGTGATGCGTGCACAAACAGAGACAAAAAAAAAAAACTAAAACCATCTTGATGTGTTTCATTACTCGTCCTACATCCCACCTAATTATTTTTTTCACAAATATTTTGTACAGACACACATACATACATACATGTATCCATGCATACTACATACAGAGTCAACCAAAAAGTATTTATCCACACAGGAAAAAATAAAAAATTGTATGATGTATATTATATTAATATAATAATTAAAATATCATTGTCATAATATTACCATATATATCAATATATAACATATAACAAATTTAAATATTAAGGTATTGATTTTTTTTTATTATTATTATTATTAATAATAATAATAATAATAATAAGTATTGAAGCGTTTCTTGTTCTGAAGTGTGTATACATTTTTTTAGCTGACTATGCAAGCAAAAAAAAAAACTTGGACTCAAGTTTTTGTGACAGCTTCTTATTTGTTATTCAGTGTCCTGAAACATCATCATCAAACTGCTAATCAAACACTTAATGCATGAGGTGACGAGATGAGTCATGAACTTACCATCTGCTCTGTGAAGATCTCCAGATCTCCGTTAGTGCCCTGTGGGATTCACAAGATGCTGTTAGTCCAGTGTTCAATTTCACCTTCATTTACACTGACACCAGCCTATCACGACCTACTACAGCTTTTAAATTCTGAATTCTGAGTGAACACAGCAGTTGACAAATTTTCTATAACAGCCATTTTGACAGTGCAGCTGAAAAATCGGTTTTATATTAATGTGCTCGTAAAACCAAAAACATTATTGCTCCAATAGAAACATCATTTTCACAGAGCATTACGTCATAGTAGGGACATTAAAGGATTTTAAAGGGGAGTAAAGAAACAATATATATTTTTTACTTATTCAGAAAAATTGTTTTTTTTTTTAGGTTAAAAAATAAGTAGGGGTGGGCGATATACCAGTAGACACGGTTAACCGGTAGAAATTTGTCAACCGATAGAGATTTTGGTCTATCGTCTTAATCGCGATTGAGATCACGTGATGTTGCACGTCACGTAACCATGCAATACACATTCACTTCTATGGGAAGCCAAACACATATAAAGTGGGACGAAACTGTGGCACCCGATTGAGCCGGCGTGGGCAGACCAAATATCCAGACCCGGTGGATCACGCAGCGCACTTGAGCAGCGCTGCTCGAATCACAAACCTGCGCGACGCTGATAGAAATAGACCGCGCTGACCATCAAAATACATCTTACCCCGCTGGGATGCGCACAGGCAGACACAAACCAGGCATGGCAAGGCGGAAAACAATATTAAACAGTCCTGACATTTTAAATAAATTGTTTTTAAATAAAAAAAAACAGTGGGTCGCACAGGTTTGTGATTCGAGCGGCGCTGCTAAAGTTGGTCTGCGCTGCGCGATCCACCGGGTCTGATATGATCCACTAGGCTGCGCAAATAAACCAGATCATCTCTGCGCTATCCAGATAGTCGCACTGCGCTGTCCACTGGGCCGCGCAGATATTTGGCTCAATCAGGTGCCACAGTTTCGTCCCACTTTTGATGTGTTTGGCTTCACATACACTTCGACAATGGAAGAAGACGGTGAGCAGCAGTGACTTTGCTTACATGTGACAAAAAAAATGCATCGTCTGTGGTGTGGAATTGGTTTTGGTATAAGAAAATGGATACGAATGAGATGAACGTGATTTGCAATGTACGCAAGTGCACTGTTTTAACAAGTGGTGAAAACACGTCAAACCTTTTCTATCATCTGAAATCCAAGTATCCAAACGAATATGGCCAAATTAAAAAAATGCAGACCTCAGCAATTCACAAAAAGTGTTTTGTTTTTTTTATCAAGGATGGACACCAACACCCATGTGAAAGTTAAAAGGCTTAACAGAAGCATGGCTGTATTAAATAAGTTTACATAGTCAAATAAATAAGAGTTGTAGGTCATGGGTCTTTTAACATGTAAAGCGTGCCGAGATAACCATCTCACACGTGCAACGTTAGCTAGATTAGCTCATGACAAGTGTGCTTGACTATCACAACTACTAGATGACAGTATTGGATGAGGACTGAGACTTGGCTAAACGATTTGGAGCAATGGACAAAGGACATGAAGTCTGAGGAGTGTGATGATTACATTTTAGTCATGCACCCAGCATGCATATTGGCCTCTTGACAAGTCTCTGGCGGCATTGTTTTGATCTGGGGTTGCAGTTGGTCAGGTCTAGGCTTAGCAACATTATGTGGCAATAAAATAAAGACGACCTCAATGTAATGAGTCTATGGGTTTTTTATTTCCCCTTAATGAACCAGGCATATTTTAAGACTCTAGGAAAGGGTGTATCATTATGACATGTATTCGCTGTGGACATATGCATTACAGACAAAATATCTTTAAACACAGTTCTCTCACCTTCTCAGTCAGGTTATAAACCACTCGTGCTAGAGCCTCTGCGATCAGTTTAGTGTTCCTACTGAGTTTCTTAAGGTCCACATGATTCCTAGACACACACACAAACACCACACATTAGCTCATTAAACAGGGAAAAAGATTAGCAAGCTGTCAAAGAGACCATCACTGACCGAAGGTCCATGATGGAGTTTCGCGTGGAGCTGCGGTGGCTCTCTAGGTGCGAGAGCGTGAAGGCAGGAAGGCGGCGAATCCCAAAGCGCTCGTGTTCCCACGCCAGGGTATCGTCAGCCAGATTAATCTTCTTATGCACCATGGAGAACTTCAGCTCTGGGTACTGCTGAGATACAACCTGACAAGAGAAATATAGCAATCTCAATGATGATTGGGATTTGTTTTAGTTTAAAATCATGTACACAATGTTTCCATGGCCCAAGGTCTTTGTTCACATTAAGACACAACTTGTCCATTTATAAAAATTTTTTGTATGTCTTTTAAAGAAGATGTGTAGCGCCTGCCAATGAAAGTGTTACTCTGTACTGGGAAAATTATGTTATTAGAAAATGAAATAGCATTCGCACACCTATGCTTCTTAATACATGTTCTGTGAATGTGACATTGAAAAGCTCGAAACAAGTCCCAAAACTTACAACATGAAATTTATAGCAGAATTGTCCCACAAAAATCATATCAATCATATACGGAAAAACTGCTTTTTTTTTTTTTTTTTTTTTTAAAGATGTGAACCAAGCATTATTAATGACCAAAAAAAAAATCACAGTTCTAGTATTCCATCATCTCACACAGACTATAAAAATGAAGGTAACCACTAACAAAACAAAATGAGCCTCTTTCATGTCATTCTGCCCAACTACATGATATTTACTGTATGCCTCTCATTTTAAGAAGAAGCTCCAGACCCTAATACCTGGGAATGAGTTATCACTCAAAAACGTATTAAAAGAGCAGTCTTGTTTTTCTTCTCAATAAAATGTGAGATGAACCTTTTACCATATAAACCTTAAATGGTCATTTGTAGTAAACCTGAAATGGTGGAAATGTTTGTTTTGTTTTTTCTGGCTAACAGTTACAGGAAATTAAGTAATTTAGCACTTGTTCCCAAATTATGAGCACAGAACATGTCATATAACACAAGTCTAATTAAACCCAAACTGAATAAGAACTTTCACTGACAAATCAACAGTGTATCTGCCTGGAAACAAACAGCAGTCCCAACGCCCAAATAATAAATAAAATAAAGTTCTATAAAGCGTATACGACAATGTTAACACAATATGCAAAATATGCAAATTAAAAAGATAAACTTGTCCACAAATTAAGTTTTTTTTTTTTTTTTTTTTGCAAGTCACAGGCAAGCAGCTAGCTTTGTGTGTGTGTTTTACCGTTTGCAGCTCTCGGAGCAGAGCGTACTGAGGCGTGCCTTCTTTAGGAGGTTTAGACACGTGCAGGTAAAGATTGTCCCCATGCCCCAGTGTGTCCAAACACAAGACGAACGCCACATTATCCTGTAGGAGACTAGATTCTAATAAAAAGATTTTAAAAATTATGGTAATGATTATATAAAATAATAAAAATAATAATAAAATAAAAACACCTCACAATATTAGAAAGAACCATAAACACAGGACATAGCATTTTGCATTGATTAATAAATAAACAACAATTTTTTCATAATAGAACACGGTATAATGTATTTAAGGAAAAACAGTATTCACCTGTGTGGTCCAAATTATCCTCTAACCACCGTTTAGTGCCTTGATAGTTAAACTTTCCTCCGCCAGACAGGAAAAAGAGCAAGTTGTACCTATAAAACCAAGCAAGCCTGTTTACACATGAGAATCTAAAAGCATATTTCAGATCACATTTCATTTCCTAAACAAATGCACAAATTTTTCTACCCGGCATGAGTCCGTTTGTGAGAGTAGAGTCTGGAGAAAAGTCGAGCCAGCTCCAGGAGCACGGTCACACCACTGCCGTTAGAGTCAGCACCGTACGACAACCACTATCATCACACACACACACACTAATTAGAACAATAGGCATTATGTTATATACTATACATCATGTACAAAGTTGCTGATGTGTGGGGAAACTTTTTTTTAAAAAAACAAACTAAAATGTTATGTTATTGTTTTATAGGGACTAAATGTGGTTTATGAAACAAGCAGCTCATTATTGTTAAGAATCTATGTCATCATTGAGAACACATCACTACATATATAACCGCAGAATTCCTCACCGGAGCCACTCCAAAAGAATCGTAGTGGGCCACAAGAACAATAGTGGGCAGATCTTCTCCTCCTGCTCCTGCTAATTTACCCTGAAAACCATGAGCAAGACCAGCGTTGTAACGATGACATCAACAATCATAAGCATTAAAACAACCCGGCCTGACTCAATATTAAATCCCGAACCAATACCAGAGGTCCCACCTAATGTGATTTTTATTAAGGCCTAATTTAACCACCAATATGAATGATCAAGATTCTGGCCCTGTATACCGCTAAAGAAGCGAGCTCACCTCAATACTAGTGATGGCCCAGTCACTCACAGCTTTGCTCTGAGCTCCACTCGTCACCATCTGAAAGCCATTTGCAGTGGCAGAGTGCAGGAGCACTGCACGAAAAATAATTTAAAAAAAAAGATTAAATGATTCACACCAGAAATTAAGGCCAAGTTGTGGATCCTGCAGTGTAGTTTGTGTTGTGTGAACAATGTGAGCTTTCAAGGGAAATAAAAAAATGCATGGAAGAGGAGGAATAAGAAGAAGAAAAGGAAAAAAGTCAGGAGGAACAGCAAAATAGGAAAAACAAGAAGAGGAAGAAAAAAAAAGTAATATAGGAAAAAAGACAGAAGATGAAAACTACAAAGAAGTGAAATAAAAAAGATGTTAAAAAGGAAGAGAAAGAAGTGAAAGAAGGCAAGAAGAAAAAACAAAGAAAAAAGAAAGAAGAATTTTGCAGTTGCAGAGCTGCTGTTATAGAAAATTAAACACCTTCTGACCAATCAAAATCCAGAGTTCAACAGCTCACCATACTGACATACCTTCAGCTGCAGAGGAGGAGCCCTGTGAAGCAGAGGACACCTGCGTCTGGGTGTAAATAGAAAGCAGTTCATCATCCTCCAGAGCAAAGTAAACAGGAACGATGGTCTCTGTGGCCATCAGCTCCGGTTCCAGCTCCATGAACTGCTACGGAATATAAAAAAAAAAAAAAGAAAGACATAATGCAACAGCAAAAATGCAAATGTTTACTGTTTAAGTCTTCGAACACAGGTGATGTGGTGTCGATTGTGGGCTTTTACTTGCACAATGTCCTGAGGCATTGTGGACATGTTCTTGGGGAGGATGATGACGACAGCCCCCGCAGACTGCCGGAGAGCCTTTTGGTATTTCTCGTAGGAGAAATCAGACAGTCGCATCATCACGCAGCGACGGCTTAGCACCTCGGCCTCCACCGTACGGGCTTCAGTGTTCAAAATCGCGTTCCTTGATCCTGCGAACAGAGTACAGGATCACATCGGTGAGAAAATGCATAATAACCTTATGATCGCATGTAGTCATCTGCAAACTTATTGCCTCCTTAATGAATGAAAGCACAAAAAAATTCTACTTTACAATGTCAGACCAGGTTAGAGACATTTCTAGAATTTCTTGGACCTCCTTTGGGACATACAGAACATCTGAACTGTTATGTACTTCAAACCCCAGGGACAGAGCCGTGCCACAACCGTTGCACAGATTTGAATGCATGTTTTAAGGCTTTCTCTTATCAATATTACATTTAAAACCATATATTAACCTTCTGGCAGAGGCAACCAGGATTTGGTGAGTTGAAGGGTGCCAGTATTTATGCGTCCCCCTATGCTTGTGTACGACAGTGTGTGAAATTGACATCACAAGGACATTATTAGACCGATGCATTTTCGGTCAAAAAGCAACTTTTATTGTTATTAGTAAATATAAACCTAAATATTGTCCCACTGCTAGTCAGATAGCAGCAGCTAACGGCTAGCATAGCTAGCATTTAAATAACAAGCGGGCTTTTCTGTAAGTTAGTGTATTTTATAAAGAGATGACCCACACACACGGTGACTGAACCTATCGCACCCGCGTTCCTTACGATATTTTAACAAATTTAAACGAGACGGATGTGTTCTCCGGGGTTAAGAGGACGTCTGTACCGTAGTTCTGCCCCTGTAGGTCATACTGCTGCATGCGGTACACCGTGAACTCATGAGCCGCTTCAGCCGGGAGCGGAGACACCAGGATCAACACTGCGGGCAAAAACACGATAATCGTCAGCGGAAAGGCCGATTTCAGCATGTTGTCAAACACCTCGCTAGCCTCCTCGAACATGATGGAAAAGAATTCCTGAAATCCGCTTCAGGAGAAACCAGGAACAATGAATGGAAACCGTTTTAAACTGACAGCTCTGGGTTTCAATGCTACAATCAGCCTGAAGGACCCGAGATTTTTATTCCGGCGATTTCTCAGGACACCTAAACTGCGCTCCAGCACTGTGAGACCACACACTGGTGTTTTTCCGGCCACCGCCTCTAGATGCCGCTGTGGTAGCACTGCCGCCATCTTAGAACAGCGGAAAGATCAACAAAGAGCTTACATCGACACGAAGTGAAATAAAAGTAAACCGTGTTTGGCAGTCTATATAAATTGAAGAAAGGTTTTCTCTGTATATGGGTCAGAACTCCATTTTGAGTGATACCTAAACCATTCTTACCTTAAGTCTGTGCCATTAACGAAACGAAAAACGTTAAGCAGAAGAGACGTTATGAGCAGTTATGTGCCAAATCACGTCACAGCACCCAGCAATGTTTATTTGAATAAATTACATTATTTGGCTCAACATAAGTTCTATATAGTCTGCTTTTAACATACAGTGGGTAAAGAAAAGAATCACTTCCTTAAAGTAATCCCATTCTGTTACTTTGCAGCCTGAAATGAAGACAGATAAAGTTTTTGACAGAAACAGTTCTTTTCCAAATCAATGATTTTTTTTTCTAACAAGCTGATATGTCTTTTATTTTAATGTTAAATGTTACACAGAGTAAATACAGCTGTATAAAATGAAAACTGTGACTGTCCCAATTTCAAGCTTTAAAGCAACAACATGTGTTTAAAATAAGGCACGGTGAGTCTTTTTTAGACCCACTGTATATCATTTATTCATAACATCATTCCCCTATTGTTTTAGAATTAATGCACCCATTTAATTTTTGTTCGGCCTCTCAGAAGTTCGTGCTCATTTTAATGTTATAATTTTCATTTAGCCTACAAGTTATATTAAAGAATTTATAAATCAATGAATTAATGCATTGCCATTTATAGGTGTACCAGGTGGGTGCAAAATCTCATAATAACTGCATAATTTATGGCCATAAATTCTCAGCTCCATAGGAGCTCCAGAGTGGGTGTGCAGTGCATATTTTCACCTCAGACCATAAGATGTATGTATGCACTGTGTCTTTCATTAATTGAAATCTGAGTCACTCTGGATTTCATTTAGCACGCCTATCACATTTTCTTTTTTAGTGAGGTAGACTTATTGCTTGCTGGCACGGTGTTGTAGTGGTTGGAAATGTCGCCTTGCACCTCCGGGGACCAGGATCAATTCCTGGCCAGGCTTGATAACCGTCAACAACCCACTGGTTCATCAGAGGTGAACATCGCCAGACCTGATACTGCAGTAGCAGGATCTTTAATTGCACTGACAACTCTGATTCCACCAGTCTCATTTCTACCAGACTTTCAAGCTGCTGCCATCCTCATGAAGATTTAGGTTTAGGTTGTGGAAGAGCTGAGACAGTTTACTGAGTCAGTTTAATTCCCACCAAAGATCTTCTTGTATCTCTGCAGAGTATGCTGAATAATCCTTGGTTCTTTTTAAGTTTTAGAAAATAACATATTGTGTTTATATATAACCACTTTTTTCACTATGTCCTGTGTTATGTGTTACTATGTACTATTCTTATAAAGAGCTGATGTACTGCTCTTCGATCATTCAGTTGGACAATAGAGAGGTCAGTGTGAGTGCACTACCAGGACCAGCTATTTACCTTTAGTAAATGTAAGAAGACTTAGGGTGTCAGAATTCAGGATGAGTGCTTTGCCAAGAACAGCTATGTCCAAAAGCATGAGGTCTAGGATTCTCTGTCTAAAATCTTAACCACAATGAGTGAAGAGTTTTAATTATAGGTGTATTGTAAAGGATAGAGACAGAATATAAATTTTTTTAAAATTCAGAGATAAAAACACACTATATAAATAAATGTAGTTGAATTGCATTTCAGTAAGTAATATAAGTATTTAATTCCCCACCAACCAACAATAATTCTGACTCCCACAGACTGGTTATGTGCTCATGTGGTATACAGATTATTTCAAGAAAGTGCTTCTATCAACAATTTATTATGTGTACATAAAAGACACCTATCCACAGAATCTCTATCTTCCATTTAAACTTCACCACCATGTTGGGACCACAATCACCAAACAAACCATTGGTATAACCATACGCCGTCATGAATGGAAATCCTTTGCGAGGTCCCCCTCCTCAAGAAGGCACATGTGCACACTTGCTAAAGTTTGCCAATGAACAGAGAAGGATTGGAAAAATCCTTTGGCATCAATTCTACTTGTTGTGTTTGGAGAAGAAAAAATACTGACTATGACCCTAAGAAAATCATCCCTACAGTCAAGCATATACAGTCAAACAAGGTAGAAACATCATGCTTTGGGGCTGTTCTCTGCTAAAGGTACAGACTGACTTTGCCACATTAATGGGTCAATGGATGGAGGCATGTATTGTAAGATCTTGGATGAGAACCTCCTAATGATGGGTCTTCCAGCATGACAAAGACCCAAAACATACTGCCGAGGCAATAAAGAAGTGGCTCAAGAATAAGTACATTAAGATCATGAAATGGCCAGTCTTCAGGCCTTAATCCTATAGAAAATTAATTGAGAGAGCTGAAACGAGTGAACAGAGGTGCCAAATGACAGACAAGGAACCTTAAGGATTTAGAGAGGATCTATGAAGAAGAGTGGACCAAACCTGGTAACCAACTACAAGAAATGTCTTACCTCTTGTTTGCCAACATGCGTTTCTCCACTAAGTAAGTAATGTTTTACTTTGGGATCAAAGATTTATTTTCCTAATTGAAATGCAAATCAATTTCCAACATTTGTAGTATGCGATTTTTCGTCCCTATCCTATAAAAGAAACCTATGGTTGAAAATTATAGACCCTTCATTTCTACAAAATCTTTCTACAAAATCTACAGGGGATTAAATAATTATTTTCCCCACTGTATAACACACCACAAATCAACTAATCTCACAGCCAAATCAGAGCCACAAAAGATATTTTCTAAAAATACTGTAAGTAGACATTACATTACAAAAGTTTTGTTTTATATTAAATACAATCCTAATTGTCAATAAGAAATAAAGCTTTTTTTATTTTTAAGACCCAACAGCAAAATCGTGATCTTATCTGTTATGTTTAAGTTCAGTTTTTTTTCCTCATGTCAAACAGTATAGCGAAAGTGCTACAGTATGCATACTGTACCACAGAGCCCCGATCTTCTAACAGGCATAATAAAAAATAATGCACCACTATTTGAACTAGTGCAAAAAAATCATAAAACACATCACAAACGATTTAATATGAAAGTTACAGTGTTTAAGGATAAATTTTCCTTTACCATTTGGGTTTTAACCAATTAAGGGGGAATAATGATGAAAAACAAAAGTCCAGATGGAGGCAAAAACTCTGCCGCAACACAGATTTAACCATAAAATTTAAGCTTTTCTTTTTGTTCCACTAGTTTTGACCACCAGAGGGAAATAAGTGATTATAAATTGCTCACTTAGTGTTTTATTCTTCACTACAGAAACACTCATAGATATTTGATTAGATGGACTAGCAACATAGTGGAACAAATCTCCACAAGATTTGATGTAACTTCTACATTGTGTGAGAAATAGATACATTAGTGAATAAATGTTATTATATATGTGTTTATAACAATAAGAAACTGACAAATATATTGATGAAGAAGAAAGTGAATTAATTGTATACATTAACAAAGAAAAAAATGTATCACTGTGTATGCAATAGGTTGGTCATGTGACAAAAGTTCTATCATATGTTTTATGTCAGGAATTTGCAATGAATGTAATATTTAATAATTAATGAACATATAATATTAGTTGTAGATTTACACCGAAAAAACAATTATGCAAGATGCTATTTTCCTTGAAATTTTGCATTGAAGATAGAAAAGAATGTGCTTAACCAGTAATCATCTTATATGGTATTTGGACTAGTAACATCATCTATCTAGATATATATATATAAAAGTCAATGTATGTACATATGTATGTATGTTCCTTACAGGCTCTTCCAGACTTTGAGGGATCTGGGCAAAACTTGGCACATACAGTATATTAGTTATCCCCCTAGTCCAAATACTGCTGTGTTTCATCCTCTAATACTCACTCATTTTCAAGAAAATACAGATTTTATTCTGTACTGCGCACTAATTTTCAAGATGGCGGATGAGAAACCTTTTACTAAACAATAGTTTCCAAGGCCAACTACAGGATGGCAGACTTTAAAATTTTTTTGTTACAGCGATAAACTGTTGATCCCTTACTTTTTTAAGTAAACATGGCCAAAAAAATAAAGAAGTGGCATTTTATTTTGCTAAGGAACTCCAAAGTATAAACTCCTAAAAAAAAAAAAAAACTTTACCTCTGACTGTTACAAAGTGCTGACACTGGTGACTCCTTCCATAAATGTTTAATGAACACAGAGAACACAATATTGTGGCGTAGGCGGGGCGGCGGCTGACGACCAGCATGCCTTGCGGGAATGTCGGTGTGTGTTTACCATGTTGGGGAAAGGTGTTTGGGTTGGTGGCTTCGGCCCTGTTTGTGTGAGGGGTGTGTGACGTGTGAAATGTGCTCCAGTTCAAGCTAGTGCTGAAATGGATGTAGGCTCCTGAGTGAAGGTACTGCTCATGCCTTTCATGCTGTGTGCTTAATAAAGTACTCCCAGCCATTGCATTGGGTAGCAAATAAGCTCACTCGTCTCTCCAGCATTCTTCCCGGCGTAAAAACACTACAATATCAACTTATAAAATCATTATTTAAATCAGTTTGAATTAGCTGTTACTATAGAAATTATGATTTATAAAGTGCTGCTGTTAAAACAAAATTCATACACATCCTGACGAGTGAGATTTGAGAATTCACCCATATACAGTATAATATATTCTATGGATAATTTGCTAAATTGTTAGCAGAATGTTACTTAATAGATAGTGAAAATTAAACAAATAAAAAAGAGGGAAGTGTCTTTTTGGCCAAATAATCCTTATATATAAAGGTATCAAAACACTTTATAAGATGGTTTCCTTTTTATGCTTTCTATTTTACTTCCTGGTTTTCTACCCCATTTGTTGCTAGCACCTGCTTCCTGTTTCCTAAATCTTCTTATTGCAATTACCTTCAGATTAGTGTGTGTATACGGCCCCTTTAGTCTGTATGCATTCTTTGGGAAGTCTCATGTGTTTCAGGGTTCAGAGTTTCTTGCTTTTTGGTTTTGGCAAAAATGTCCTTGTTTGCAAATAACATGACCTTTTTTTCTGGGTTATGACCACTGCATTTGTTTTTGCATTTTGTACCATTCTTGTCCAATATTTGTCTATTCAAATTTTGTTTGTCACATTCACAGCCATGCTGTACACACAAAAATAATCATTTTAATCAGATTTGAAGCAAAAGTATGGCACAATTGAATCACAAGAGACTGCCCAAAGAATGCACTCAGAATAAAGAATCTGTATACACATACTATTCATATGCCATTTACGCACTGGACTATCATGCAGTCACAAACATGCATATCCAAGTATGATTTAACCACATTTTAAGGTATAAAAGATAGACACTCCTCTTTATAAATGCATTATGTTCACGCTCCACTTCTTGTCTTGATTGTTTCAAATGACATCAAGCTTCAGCCGGTTGACGTGAGGCGTGTGCACAGAGTGTGTCCTGCTTCCTGACTACTCTTTCACATCTATTTCCTCTGCGCTGAGAACAACACACTGTCCATTAGCACAGGAGATCAGTTTCATCACATCAGGTTTAGAAATCTCCAGAATGTCAGCATAAGAGAGCTTGTTGATGGCCTTCTGACTTCCCAGGCTTTCAGAGATGAATAGGAGTGAAGGAACATTGCCTAAGCAAGCTTTTTTTAGCCACTAGTTTCGAGAATGGGTTACAAAATAAAAAAGCAAAGGAGGGAAATGTGCTAGAAGTAGAAAAGTGCAAAAAATAAAAGTTCAAACATTATACAAGGATCTTGTATTGTGTGATATACTGTAGTAAGTGTACAGGTCAATAAACATCATCTATCCTTGCTTGTTTGTTTGAAGTTCTGGCTTTTTTTATATACAGTAAGGCAACAGAGTGGCTCTACATGTAGGACATCACAACAGCTTCCAAAGGTGTGTGTGATATATGTGGGAGGGGTGGCTGATTGCCAGAAATCTTTTCCAGCGGTGGTTCCCGGACAGGTCCTGGATTAACACGGCCCAGTACTAGAAAAGCATTTACGGAAAGTGAATGAATGATTCATCTGCTTCTGGCAACAGCCTCTATTTATGTATCACATGTTCAGACCCAGTGCTCATCTTCTATCCATAAACATTATCCATGGTGGTAATTTGATATCATTCTTGGATTTGTTAACAATTTTATCTATACAGGGAACTGCACTGAAATGGATGTGTGTTGATTCTGATAAAATCATAACAATTTATTTGAAGACGAATAATAAAGCTCTTGGTGTTCCAATTTAGAGATAAAGACATAATCCCAAATAACAATTTTAAGTAAACAAATTTTTATATAATTTTTTCCCCATCATATTTATTTATACTAATTTGCCACAAAACTAATACCACCAGGTAAATAGAATTACTGTCCAGTCTGATTCTATAGAAAACCCAGTGTAACACAGATTGTTGAAGAAATCAATGCTGGTCCTGATGGAAAGCTATCAGAACACTCAGTGAATCACAGCTCGCTGTGTATAGGACTTAGCAGGCAAATAGTTCAAGGTTGTTGACCGGGCCTCCAAATTCTCCAGATGTCAATCTGGCTGAGCACCCATGGAATGTGTCGGACAAACAAGCCCAATCCATGGAAACCCCACCCCGTAATCTACAGCACCCAAAAGATCCACTGCCAACGTCTCGGTGCCAGACACCACAGCACACCCCCAGAGGTCTTGTGGCGCCATACCCTGAAGGGATAGAGCTTCTCTCATGCTACAAAAGGATCCTACACAATATTTGGCTTAATGTTTTGTAAAACTTTGTTGTTTTCTTTCAAACTGACAAAATACAGATGTACACAAGTCTATATAAACTCTATGTAGATTATTTCCCTTGGCAAATTTCTTTTATTAATTTTTTTAAGGTACTGTATATTGTTGGGAAATTACATTGATATAAGGAGTATAAAATACTTTAGGCTGTTCTGATATTGGAAAATAATCAGCTTCAGCATGAGAACAATACTTTCATCACACCACCTCATGGTTGATTATTTTTCTATAGCAGCATAATAAGGTAGCACCATTTAAACATTACAATCTCAGTCTAATTTAAAAAGTCCAATTAAAGTCACAAAAATAGCAATATTTTACCGCCAAGGTAAATGAGTCAATTTCATTTTGTACAGGTGTTTAAATTAAGCTCATTAACATAAAAATTTTGTATTCAGTTCTACAATAATTTATGTACTTCCAGCCTGGTTGTGTCAAAGGAGTGATGCAACCTCAGCACCATAAAACCCAAACTTGTTCTCACGCACAGAGAGCACAGGCAAGCAATTGACTCAGATGACGATAAACACAAACAAATTGCAGCAGGTCAGAAATATGCAGCGTGGGCTTGGCAGACAGCGAGATTGGTGAAAAGGCAAAGGAGTGAAAGTAATTAAACTCCCACAGCAAAGTGTGTGACTGACTGGCGAAAAGAAAGAGTGCATTCACATCGTCAGAGTAGGAAGTATGCTTTGGGTGACTTGTTAATGTGAATCTCCAGCAAGGACCGCTTAAGGTCAGCGTTAGGCTCCTGCTCATTACAATCTCAGTATCCAAAGTCAAAAGGACAATTTTGTCAAATTAAAGTTTTTAAATAATGTAATGAGCTTGGTTCATTAGACAAATAAAGTTTTTTTTTTTTTTTTTTTTGGACCAGCGTTGATGAAAAGTGTAATTACAGTGTAGTCATACAACATCTTTCCTAGTCGTTTCTGAGGTAAGTGTTGACAGTACTGCCTGTTTTGCCATGTTTTACTATTATTGTGTCTTTTTTGACTAAACAGCAACATGCTAGGCAGCTAATTAGACTCACCTCCTAGCTACAGTGTTACTGTAAATGCCCAGCTCCCACATGTTGCTGTTGCCTAGGCACCATGTTCTCACAACGTGAACCACTTGAACGGTTAATGTACCATGTGATGTTCTAATTATTATTTCTTTTAAGTATGTTTTTATTATTAAAAGTGAAGGATTGGTAGTAAGAAAAAAACAAACCACTGCCTAAACCACAGAGCTTTCAAACACTGGATTCTGATTGGTCAGAAGGTGTAAATAAATTTTCTGTAACAGAAAGTACGGCAGGATAAAAATAATATGCTCATCATTACACATTATTCTTTCTATAGTAACAGTTAATACACAGGCTTGTACAGCAGATACCGTTACAGATTTTTGAGGGTGTATCTATATAAATAAAAGAAAGGCTTTGTCTGTATATTGTTCAGAACTCGCTTTCAATGATATCTTTACTTTTTATACGTTGGAGGACCCGAAACCATTTTTTTAAAAAGTCTGTCTGTCTGTTTGTATATTTGTATGTTATACAGCATGGCTGACTTAAAAAAAAAGGCAAGTCGACTATGAATCCTGAACCTTCAAAGATGAATGGACAGATCATGTTCATTCTGTCTGCGGGAAGTTTAAAACTAGTTTGTCCCATATGTTTAGAAACCATGGTGGTACTAAGCAATCATTTGGAACACCGCTATGAGATAAAACACAAGTTGTTAGAAAAAATATATCTGCAGCAGTCTAAGGTGGGGCCTGATACCTGTTTTCGTATTGTTACTGTGAAAGTTCCTGGTTTGTTTATATCAGCGTTTAAATTACAATAACAATATTAACTAGTTTTACATTCTAAATCTACTGTACATTTTCCTTTTTTCATTTTTTGCTCTGGTTATAGGAGACTCTATACTGAGGCACGTGAAATTATCTAGGCCTTTTGGGACGCCAGCGGCAGTGGTTAGGTGTATTCCGGGGAGCCAGAGCACCGGACATAGCAGGTAGTCTTAGTGTAGATGTAGAAAGACTCAGAAAGTCTGTTTTAGTAGTTTAATTAATATAGAGACCAAAAATTCTAAACACACTGAATACACAGCCAACACCTCTGATCTGTAGCTAGGAATGTTAAATATTAGATCCTTCGCATCTAAAGCAGTTATTGTTAATGAAACTATCACAGATCAGGAGTTTGATATATTATGTTTAACAGAAACCTGGATTAAGGAGAACAAGTATGTACCCTAAATGATGCCTCCTGGATACAGCTACATACACCCGCTTGGCTAACTGGGAAAGGAGGAGATGTCGCAGTTATTTACAATTATAATCTGTCTATCGTACAAAAACATGGACTCAAATTTAATGCACTTGGAGTTCTCTATAGTAACATAAAAAGTGTAGCTACAAATATGAACTCAGCTAATTATCATTTACAGACCTCCAAGGCCGTACTCTGAGTTTCTCTATGAATTTGCAGGTTTCGTCTCAAACCTTGTCGTCTCTGTAGACAAAGTGTTAATTGCGTTAATTGAGAATCCAGAAGACCCTCTGAGAACAGCATTTATGTCCATACTGGACTCAGTAGGAGTAAATCAGTGTGTAGTAGGAACCACACATAAAACAAGTCACACTTTGGATTTAATAATATCCTTCGGATTATTTATAAAAAACTATAACCACAATTCCACTGTCTAAAGCTATCTCAGAACACTGTCTCATCTCAATTAAAATGTGTTATAGTAATAACGTACGCACAGTCTACACAACAGCACCATACAGTTGTATAGTGAACTTTTTCAACAGTGAACAAAATCAGTGTCGGCTGGTGCAATTTTTTTCTGTGTAAACTTCCTAAACTTCTAATAATCGGCTGTAAAATAGCCATAAGAAGTGCTGAAAAAGCACCAAGTGTAAGTTTGGCCGCTATCTGCTGCTTAATTAGAAGATCAGGTCGATCTGGTGCAAGCTCTTAAACTTTTTTTCTTTCTTTCGGTATTTTAGCAAAGAAATGACAGAATTTTCTCTCATATTTAGCTGGCCTCCACGTCAGTTACTATTCACTACATTAACTAACCATCTGCTGACTTTTAATAAGACTCGTTGATAATGGTCCAATCACATGAGCCCGCGTACGTGAACACAAATTAACGTAATACAGTTGTTGTTGTTTTTTTATTAATAATAATAAACAATTACAATTACAATTTAGGATGATAAACTAACCAAACCACATCAGAACCTAGAATATTTTACTCCCCTTGAAGAGAGTAAACTAATTTCACTCATCTCTTCTGAAAAATCGTCAACCTGTGTATTAGATCCCATAATGACACATTTTCTCGAGCAGATAGTACCAGCAATAACACAACCCCTGTTGAAAATAATTAACTGTTCACTCAGCAGTGGGTATGTTCCCAAGTCCCTTAAATTAGCAGTTATTAAACCGCTAATTAAGAAACCTGACCTTGACCCCTGTCAGCTGTCCAATTACAGCCCGATATCAAACCTCCCCATTATCTCTAAGATTCTGGAAAAGATAGTAGCACAGCAACTATGTTCATATCTACATAGGAAGGGCATAAACGAAATGTATCAGTCAGGATTTAGGTCTCATCACAACACAGAGACAGCACTTGTTAAAGTAGTAAATTACCTCCTATTGGCCTCTGATCAGGGTTGCGTCACTATACTTGTGTTACTTGACCTAAGTGCAGCTTTTGACACTATTGATCATAGTATTCTTTTTTACAGATTAGAAAATGTGGTAGGAATTAAGGGTACAGCCCTCTTGTGGCTCAGATCCTATTTGACTGATCGTTATCAGTTTGTAAATTGGAATGGTGACTATTCTGCATTTTCTAAAGTGGAGTTTGGCGTTCCACAGGGTTCAGTTTTAGGCCTACTGCTTTTTTCTTTTTTTCTTTACATGCTTTCTCTGGGCAACATAATTTGTAAGCATGGTATTAGTTTTTATTGTTATGCTGATGACATACAGTTATACATCTCAGCAAAACCAGATGAGAAAAAACAGCTTACTAAAGTTGGGCAATGTGTGCAGGACATAAGCGATTGGATGTAAATTAACTTCCTTCTGCTTAATCCTGATAAGAAGTGAAGTTCTAATGATAGGACCAGCTTTCTGATCACACTGTAACTTTAGATGGCCTTTCTGTTCCATCAAGTGCATCAGTGAAAGATATCAGTGTGATTATAGATCCCAGCTTTTCATTTGAAGCTCATGTATATAATAAATAAATATCACCTGGATAGCATTCTTCCACCTCAGAAATATTGTCAAGATAAGAAATATATTGTCACTAAACAATGCAGAAAATCTAGCTCATGCTTTTATCATGTCTATGTTGGACTATTGTAATGCCTTACTGTCTGGTTGTTCAACTAGGTGCATAAACAAGCTTCAGTTAGTCCAGAATGCGGTCTCAGTGTTTACGTCTAGGCTAAAAACCTATTTATTTAGCCAAGCATTTTTGTAAATAGATTTGCCAATGGTTAATGAGCAGATCTGGAGGACTCATGAACGTAGAGTATTATGGTGAACTGGTAAGTTTAGATGCTGTCTTCACCACTCTCATTGATTACTCAAGTTTGTTGACGGTGAAGTGATTGGTCACTTTACATCTCAGGGAGCTCTCATGTGTTTCCTTCTGGCTCTTTCTTTTAGTTATGCTGTCAGAGTTAGTCCTGCCGGAGTCCCTGCTTGCAGAGTTAGTCCTGCCGGAGTCCCTGCTTGCACTTAGCAATAAATATACATTCACATTATACATTGCTTGACTGTGACCATACTTCTGCTGTCACCTCTTATCTCTCTCTCTCTGGAGCGGTCTGACTCGTCCTGGTGCCCTGCTTCTGATTGGTGATCTCGTTGCATGGATGCCCCGTGTGGTCTGTCTGGGATGCGTGTGGTGACTGGGAACGATTCCACTTTTCCACGAAGACGGTCCTGTCCTCGGTTAATGCTGACAGCTGTTCTCTGAGAACTTGTGACTTCAGTTGGTCGATAGTTCAGAACTGAAGTTTCCTACAGTCTACCTGAGCCTCCAATAATGAATTGGACTCAATTTTAACTTAAACACATCTCCTGTTATACTGAACTACCAGTCTCACACAGTATGATACAGATCAATCCCTGCTATCCGTTTCACACAGATGAGGATGGGTTCCCTGTTGAGTCTGGTTCCTCTCAAGGTTTCTTCCTATTACCATCTCAGAGAGTTTTTCCATGCCACTCTCGTCGTCCTCGGCACGCTCATCAGGGACAGTCTTATCATCTTGATTAATACATGTTCACATCTCATACAAACTTAAATAATTCTTTGATTGTGTAAAGTTGCTTTGCAAAGAGCTATACAAATAAAATTTCATTGAATTGAATTGAATAAAATACCCAAACTGAGAGCTCATTTACTGTATATGTGCTAAAATCAAAATGTTGAGTAAAAGCTATGTTTTAAACAGTTATGTGCCAGGCTTAATAATCTACTTTAAAATAAGCTACTTGCTCAATATAAACAAACACCTGCACTAATAAACATTAATTCGAAAAGTTTTATATTTATTTATTTATTATTTTGGGGGATTTTTCCTAATTTTCTCCCTAATTTAGTCGTGTAATATTTCTCCCTTTCACTAGGGCGCTTGGAAGGCACCTGCTCCTTCCACTTGTGTGAGCTCACAGACGTCCCTGATTGCTTGTAAAGCTGTGAATAATGTGAAAGCACTAAGTACCACTCATCGCTACCCCTGACAGCATTACCCGGGAATCGAACTTGCAATCTCCGGATGATAGTGCGAGCACTTTACCAATTTAAAGTGAATGTTAACACACTGGAGTCATTTTAAGACAATTTAATATTTTTTATTTACTTTTTTGATTTGTCATCTGTGGTTCACTCTCTGATTATCGAACAGGAAGTGTATTTGGCTGACGATGAAAGATGTCCAAGTTAGCGTAAACAAGGCGTAAGATACTTAACTATACAAAATTTTACTTCTTTGTATTAACTAGTTAGGCAGAGAGTTCTGCCGTACAGAAAAACATGCAAACATGTACCGTATGTGGGCTTCAACCTAAAATACAGTATCACTGATTACATTTAAGCTGATCTGCAAATTTTAGCTCTAACTTTTTAACTGTTTCTACAAACTCTTTTTTCCTGTTAACGACTGTTCTTGCGCTAGTTAATTAATATAAATTTTATGTAAAAAAACATATATATATATATATATATATATATATATATATATATTTTTTTTAAGGGAAGAATAAAGAGAGGCTGATTAGGGTACAAAACAACATTAAATGTTTACTAGTACATATTTATAACAATATTTATACCAAACTGCCTATAGTACATATAAAAAAGATAACACATGTTGTTCTATAATAAATAGAACAAATATTCTGATGTGTCTTATGTGATTTTCGATAACTTTGTACATAAAGCTTTGATAAATGAAGGTAGTGGAATAGAAATGTGATTGAATGAGTGCGTTGTGATTCTTGAAGAAACATGCAGTGTGAGTCTGTGAATGCTGCTTAATGAAAAACAACTCTCTAATTTTCGCCATTGTCTGGTTTTGCTCTGCTGTGTTGTTAAATCTCCAGTGAACAGCAAAGAAGATAATCGCCTGCAGGCTTCCATACTCCGGAGATCCGCCTAACTCTTGGAAAGAGTTTACATCAGGTCAGACTGTTCCATTGGGGCCATTTAACTCCTGCATTACAGCGT
This sequence comes from Clarias gariepinus, assembly GCF_024256425.1. NCBI lineage: Eukaryota > Metazoa > Chordata > Actinopteri > Siluriformes > Clariidae > Clarias > Clarias gariepinus. Next base: position 18,390,183 of record NC_071114.1, on the reverse strand, counting down.
TGATTAGCTGTACCCCAAACACGAATTGTCAGATTTCACACACAGACTTCTAATGGCTTTCATAGCATGAGCTAACTGTATATTACTTAAATGGCCCCTAATGTAGAATATTCTTGAAATGATGGCAATAAACTTCTTATTAGGCATGATGCTGCACTGAGTGCATTAAGACAAGATTAAAATACTATTTTGTGAACCAAGAGTGAGTTTATCACTTTTCTCATTGAGTCTGCTTTCATCAAGAAAATAGAATAATCAGAAACACTGGAACAGCTTTATTTTATTTATTCATCTTGTTTTTCATTTTAACTTCATTAATTTAAGCTGAATCAATTAAACAGCCATATAATCTTTCTCATCATTCATTATCATTAGGAAAAATTGATGTCTTAAAATTGTAAAGCAGGAGCTTGCCATGCCATAAAACCATTTTTCCTAATTATGTTGATGTCCAGTAAGCATTAACTGAAGCTTTTGACCTATATCCTATATCCACGATTATGAATTGTGTTTCTGCAACATGATTCAATGACTGGGCAATAGAATGAATGGGTAGGCGTCTGTGTTCCAGAAGAATGGTAAAAGTAATAAAGTTTGTTTGGATAAGGTATTTTATTACAATCCAAACAAATAAACAAAAACACCTTATGCATTTCTCGTAGGGTTTTTTCTTTGTTATGAATCAACACAGACAGGATGTAAAAAAATTAATTGTATTTAGATTCTAATTTGCTTCTAAGGAATTATTTTTCAGAGCAATGCATTACTAAGTTGTTTTTTATCCAGAATTGTTGCTATGACAATTGAAACTCCCCTAGCCTGGGGAACATCTACTCTGAGCTACTTTAAGTCAGTGAATGCTTATTCAATACATCACTAAGACACTCTCTCCTCATTATCCCTGCAGTGACATCTGGTTTATTCTTCCCATGTAGATCCTAAACACTACTCATTAGCCTGAATATCACTGTCTAATTATAAATATAAGTTAGATCAAGTATAATCTATAGACTAGAAATGTTTATTTAAAAAAGTATGCTCTTCTTTTATCATTTAAATAAGTATACACTTACAGAAGGCTGCGGCAATAAAGAGTATTAAAATACATCCAGATCTGCTGTGAAGGAAATAATCAGCTTCTCTGTGTATCGGTAACTTCTTTACACTCCTCTTTCATTCCTTAATTTCTTTTAGTTTTCAGGGTTAAACAGCATTTTCTTATCAAGTTAGTCAGAGATAAATATTTATGTACATCTATCTGCAGATTGTATGATCTATTTGTTCCCAGTTTTACCCTCCTTTTTTTTGTCTATGATAAATGACCTGAGCCAGTAATGTGGTGTCTTGGAAAGTGGTGATGCATTTCCTCGCGTCAAGCCCCACGATGTACTGGCAGGCTGGAGGTGAACTCAAACTCAGAGGCAGCAATCAGAATCACCAGCCAAAAACAACAAGGTGCACTTTACTAACCCAGCTCACATCAGAGAGTTCCTGACCATGCACAGCTTGGATCCTGATGGACTAGTGTAATTTGGGATCCTTTTGTGTGATCTGGGGTTTCGGAAACTCTAATACTAAGTTGTATCCTTGTTCCACAACTTCATGTATTAAGGTAAAAACTGCCCACGCTTGGTACTTTTTTTGTTGTTAATGCAATTTACTCTGAGATACATCTGTTTTTAGCTTGAAGCAGGGTGAATATACACATGCATCACTGTCTATTTGTATTTAAATGCTCTGGGCATATGTTTTTTGTTTTTTATTGTGCATTTTTTTGAAAAATCCTCTACAGGGATGCAAGGTCAAACTTTCCATCTTAATTAAATATAAAATACCATATGAAGACCTGAAAGTAGCCCAGACGGTTCATCAAATAGGAAAAGCAGACTAAAAAGCCTTTTTTAAAAAAAATAATAATCTGATATCCACTCAGTAAAACTTATTTCTATCGTACTAACTTGCTGTATGTCCGATTTGGAGTCATCAAAAGTGAATTGGGTGTCTGCTGATTAGGGGGGGTGATTGGGAGTGATTTGGGCTTCTGTGTACTATGGTGATCTGAGTTGCTATGAATTTAAAGATTTTTAAAATTCTTTAGTACTTCGGGCTGATTTGCTTCTTTGCGTTTTATTTGTGGTGATCTGTAGGTTTTAATCTCTGCAGTGATCCAGATTGATTTGGTCTTAGACTTTGGTCATTTGGGATGAGTGGTGTTAGTAAGCTGTCTGCATGCTCCGTGTCATTCAGTCTTTGATGTGGAGAGGGAGCATGGCAACCAGATGTGTGACTTCAACGGTTTTATATAAGAGCAGATCTAACAGTGATTTAAATGTAGTGCATATTTACTGTATTAATGCGCTTGCTCTGATATACTAGCATTTTAGTCTTTGATTTTAAAATGAATCAGTCAAATATATCACAGACAGCTTTTAACAAATTCATAATGGTTCAAAATCTAGCATTTAAAAGATAATTGTCATAAAATATGACACAAAAAACTTTGGACATGATTACTTTTTTCTCCCAGTATTTTCCTCTGTACAAAAGGGCAACTATGAACATCAGGGCCAAACCATAGCTCATCAAAAATATTTTCACTTACATCAGATCCTGCCTATGAATCATGACACAAGCTGTTATCCTGTTGAAGTTGAGAATTAGAAGACAAACAGGGCTCTTTTTGAGCTTCTAGGCTGTGTCTGTGAACAGAACAAGTCTGACTGGCGCTGGGTGTGGGCAGCAGGCCTGGGCATCTGCCACATACTGTAGCACACAGGTCTCCAGTGGCCACAACATGGTATGTATGTGCGTGTGTCTGTGTGTGCCTGGATGTATGTGTCTATAGTTGAGTCTGTGCTTGTTCGGTAAGACATTTTTCCGAGCAGTGCACCAGGCATGGGATCTCAATAACCACAGTCCTCACTGAAAGAGATTGGAACCTCAGATGGAAAAATGATCAACAACTGGCATTCTGGAAACAAGTCCACTATGAGAACTCAGAAAAACATGTCCCTGTTTCTGCTGAGAAACAGACAAGGACACATTTATTTTAAAAAACAAATCACTCTGGATTAATGAAATGAAGAATGTTGTAATTCAGTTGATATTATTATTATTATTATTATTATTATTATTATTATTATTACAGTAATAAAGAGATTCCCAGGGGTCACTCATGCTCACTTGGATCAAAGACCATCCTGTCCTGGCCATTTCCACAGAGAAGCCAATGCAGCAAAAATCACTAGTGTTGGCCATTATAAACAAGCACCAGAACACCAAGTGCACCACAGCCCGCTGCACACAGAGGCCAGCATGTAAAAAGACTGGCAACCCAGATGTAAAATTCCCCAGATCCCGATCTGATCTGGGGAAAATGTTCAAGGGTGTGAATATTTATGCAACAGGTCAGCATAGGCGTCCGTGTGTGTGGAGTTTGCATGCTATCTCTGTGTTCGGTGGGTTTCCTGCGGGTACTATGTTTTCTCCCACGGTCCAAAGAGATGCAGATTAGGTTACAGTAATTGGTGTTTTTCAAATTTCCCATAGTGCGTGTGTGTGCCCTGCAATAGATTTGCACCCTGTCCATAATATACCCCACCTTGTGCCCTAGGTCTCCAGGGATAGGCTTCAGGACCAACCCTGTACATAGTATATGAATGGTGCAGCATACTTGATCTTAGACTAAAACAGGACAGACTACATCAGATCCTACTCTCATGTATCATAACCATTTTGGCCACTGACCCCATTATTATCCTGGACCAAAATTAGACTCATCTTATGAGCGCACATGGCTTATACATTGCACTGCAATTAAATCAAAGATTAGGACATGTAGTCAAAAGCACAAATCTCACTTCTGTTGTTGCATCTAGCCTAGATCACTGCTTTGAGTGTGCAGTGTGAACCATGTGTCCTATAAATAAGTGCTAACAAATGTTTGGGCTCAATGCATTATTCATGGTCGCACATTTGATTTCACATACAGTTTTCATAAGTGTAAAGGCCAGTTTCACCAAAAACATTTGAAAATGTTTGCATACCTGAAAAAAACATATTAGCACATATATTAGCACTGTACATCACATAAAGTGTTTTCTAATCTAAATAAAATAAAACGCTTTGTAGTGTTTATAGCTAGAAATACTAACACTATTAAATGTATTACTATTACACATATAAAATATCTTCTGAATCCATCCCCATGACAGGCATTGATATCAATGTCAAGAATAACTTATGGACACCTCTACGCTAAAAACAATCACACCTCAAAAACAAAATCTCAAAGCCAATGCACTTTCTTCTACAGCATTTAGATAACGGATGTGACTTAAAGTCTGAAGGAACTATTTAGTTTGAAAGTAATTTGGGTTATAATATATGTATTAATAATTCATAATTATTTATTTATTCATTCCCTGTACCACTTATCTTGTACAAGGTTGTGGGAGGGCTGGGGCCTATCGCAGGGGACTGGGTCAAGATACACCAAGGAATGGGTGCAAATCCATTTTAGGGCTCACAAGCACACACACATTCACACACACACTCACACACTCAGGACAATTTGGAAATGCCAATTAGCTTAATCTGCATGTCTGATGGCTGTAGGTGGAAACCAGAGTCCCAGGAGGAAACCCATCGAGCCCGGGGAGAACATGCAATCTCCTGAGGTGGGAATCGATGTTGTATAATTCGATAAGAATTATTAATACATGAAAAAAAGTAGCTAGCTACGTTTGCACAAGCTGACAAAAGCAAATGTTAGATGCAATTTATATTTCGCTATGGAAGGACTTAGAGAGAGAGAGAGAGAGAGAGAGAGATGGGGTTGGGGGAAATGTTTATCTCTGGTTACTGTTATGGGCTGAGTAGGAGGAGGCATCTGGAGCAGGAAGATGCTAAAGTATGATGAACACGTGGATGGTATTGAACATATTGTGTATTTTATTAGTGTAAGTCAGGCTATATTACCTATTACCCTGCTGCAAGAGTTTTTGCAGGAAAACACCACACCCAAAGAGAGAGAAAAAGAGAGAATGAGAGAGAGAGAGAGAGAGAGAGAGAATAAATAGAATAGAGAGAGAGAGAGAGGGAGGGAGTAAAAGGGAGAGAGAGAATAACAGAGAGAGAGAGAGAGTAAAAGAGAGAGAGAATAAATGAAAAGGAAAGAAAAAGAATAAATAAAAAGGAGTGCGAGAATAAAAGAGAGAGAATAAATAAAAAGGGAGAGAGAGAGAATAAAAGGGAGGGAGGGAGAGAGAGTGAATGATTAAAAGGTAGAGAGAATAAAAGAGAGAGAGAGGGGTCAAAGAAAGAGCTAGAGGAGGGGATATGAAATGAGAGACAAAGAAGGAAAAAAGAGAGAAAATTGACAGCAACAAATATAGATCGGGAATGTGTGTGTGTGTGTGTGTGTGTGTGTGAGAGAGAGAGAGAGGGAGAGAGAGAGAGACTGGTAGTCCCAGTGTACCTGGAATCCGTTTATGAATCAGACAGATCTCTCTCTCTCTCTCTCTCTCTCTCTCTAATGCGCGCAGTCAGGGTGCACGTGCATGTTTGCTGCGCGTGAACTTCACCTTTAAACTTTTACAATACCTTTTTGTTTTGTTTTATAAATAAATGAACATGTAAAATGACGCAAATCGGCGCGAGGACCACGTCGCTGCTGCCGTTGGTTTATGAGGAAACGCGCGGTGTTGAATCGGAGCGCGCGCTGCTTCTTGGTCTCCAAAGAGTATAATGTCAACTTCACGGTAAGATTCTCTCTCTCTCTCTCTCTCTCTCTCAGAAAACTAGAGAGTTCCCTTAATCCATGATGTTTCATTCTTAGGAAGACTTTTTCTTCCTAACCAAAAGATATCCTGGGTGATCCAAACCCACCCTGGTGTGTGATGTTTGTGCACTAGAGCTTCAAGTCTAATGGCTAATCAGATAATTCATTCATTCTCCAATGCTTTAACCACATTCTCTTCATAATACACGTAGCACTGCTGCTCCATAGCTCCAGAATACCCTGAATGATCACAGGATTAAGGTTTCTATGTGTGTACTTTTGCACCCTGTTCATGTCCTGGTGCTTATGAGTTTCCTTCATGTTCTCCGGTTTCCTCCCATCTCCCAAAATCTGGGTAGGTGTACTGGATTTCACTTCTTTTTCTTTAGTTTTTAGTGATTATGGCTGGGTGATTTTTGTTAAGGCTAACAATTGTGTGCATGTAATTGTTAAATTGTTAAATTATTCCTAGGTTCATGGATTAGTTCTGAATCTAACTTGCACAATTGCATTTAATTAGCTATTTAGCTACCCTGATCACTTCTGGCGTATTCCTGATATTTCATATTACTGATAAAAATCAACAATTACAGATTAAAAGTAATAAAGGTAGATAAAGTAAGCTGCATTTAGAAGATAAAGTTAAAATAAACATTTGATCATTAAAACCATCCTCATTTATCCGTGCTGAAAAAGTAGATCGGTTGTTCATTACTTAAAATTGTGATTTGAAGGACAAATTTCTAAACCGTCTAAAATTGCGAGTCTTATTGTTCATACTGCTTTATCCGCCATGAGGTAGGGGGGTGCCAATCCATTTCAGGGCATTTGAAAGTTATATTAAGCACATGACTGCAACATGAATCAGGGCCGGCTAGCTATACAGTACATATGGTTTACATTTAAAATGACTATCTGTGTTAACTGGTTCGTGTTGTTTGGGAATAAATAGATATTTGTCTGGCTGATAATGTTATAAAAATCCTTTTTATTTTACGTCATTCAAAATAAAATTTGTTCAGCGTGAAGAAATGATAGGTTTTTACTTTTTTCAAATAAGGAGGATGGACTAGAAGGATGTCTTGCTACTAGCTGGGATGTACAGAATAAGCAATGATGAGGTATTATTAACATATTTTCAAATTCCATCAAATTTTAACCTAGTAATTATTTATTGTGCATTTAAGTCTGTTGCATCTTATATATCTTATAAATTATACTATAACTGTAGTAAGTTTTATGTTAGCTGTGTTTGAATTTTTAGCTAGTTAACACCATGTGTGATCTCTAATAAACAGATTTAAGAGAAATTAATTCCTACCACATTATGGTCTGACTGAACAGAATGAACTTGCTGAGTATTATTGCTTTCAATGTTCTTTTGAAGTTGGGTTGTATTTGCTTAGAATGTATCAATTTTAAACAGAATATAGAATCTCAACAACAACATAAAAGTAATTAACACATAAAATTTTACTCCCTTTTCAGTGAGCACAATCCAACACACACAAGCAGCACACATAAAGAAGCACTCTTTAACATGCCAGACTGGCACATTTTTAGTTTTATGACCAGGCAGTAAACAAGTCGACACCAAAGCCTCGCTGTGTGCGATTAATTCAAGCTCACACATGCACAGAAAGAGAACATGCCAACCTTGAGCAAACCATTTACAGCATTTACACACTCAGACAAGATGCCAAGGGTTAATTATGTTCTTTTAGCTAGTTTTATTTATTCAGTATGTTATTTGATTTTATTATGTTTTCCAAAGGAAAAACTAAAATTCCCCTTTTGGGCAAATGTGGACATGTTGACAGTAAACACTAAGGTACTATGAGTTTGTATAGATGTATTTCATTACACACATTTTTAACTTGCATCTGCTGTACAAGTCCCTGTTATTATTATTATTATTATTATTATTATATAAACCTGTTATTTGCAGCTGCTTTTTTGTCATAACTTCATTAGAGTGAAAATAGAGAGGCTGGCTTGGGAATGAATGTTTCTAGCTGCTGTAATGTAAGGGAGAACAGGAGCTAATTTGTTTTTGCAAATTATCTAAAAATGGATAAAATATCTAGAAATAGATAACGTACAGCATGTTCTTTAAATAATAATGCAACACTGAATTACTTAGGTAGAGGAATAAAACACTTATGTTGCGATGTGCTGTTAAACACGTATTGTGTCAGGCCAGAAGTAAATCGTGACATATTTACATCAACAGCTATTGTTTATACATGACTTCCAGCTTGTGTAACTCAGCACAAGGAATCCACACCCTTCAGCTCACTCTGACCGATAGTCCGGACAGAGGCTGTAACATTTTAATGCTGTGCTGTTGGGATGTGTGTAGGAGTGAGAGCTGACATTTCAGTTGCAGATCACTTTGCCTACGCTGATCTCATGTCTAAAGCCATGAGACGGGACTATTATCTCATCCATCCCCGCTCGTCTCCCGTGACCTTATACTGTATGATGGTCCATTGGAGCTCAGATCCTTAAGAATTTGCAGTTTATTCTCCAGCACCCTGGCCTTCCACTAACTCACTTACCTACTCTTACCTATTTTTATGTGTTTATTTGACCAGAACATGCTGTCTTTACCAGTAATAGATAATGACTGCATGGAGGTTACATGTGATGCACTGTTCTACTCACCACCTAGCTTAAAATGTTCTATAATCATGCACTGTGTAAATATACATAACCTCCCTACTAGATGCTGTCAGACCGTATTTAAGTTTCATATTTATTTATTAAGTTAGGTCAGAATTTATTATTGTCTACACTGTCTTGCTTTTATTGTCTATTCCATTGTCCTGCCATTTCTGTCGGTACTTGATGCCCTCCTAAATTCTAGCACAGTGAAAAAATTCCCAGCTGGCATGGTAGAGAGTTCGGGATATCTTTTTAATTAAACTTTTGATACCACAAAACTGGCATGCAAGTGAAATTAAATAAATACATTTAAAAATCATTAGAAATATTGAAGTGATGAAAAGTATTTCAAATGTATAATAATAATAATAATAATAATAATAATAATAATTATTATTATTATTATTATTATATATGAAAATAAAATATATTAAAATGTAAAATATATAGGAAAAATAAAAAGAAAACAGTAAAATAAGCTAATAAAAATAAAAATGTTGAAAGAACTAAAATATATTGGAAAACAAAAATGTACATTATATACATAAATATATATTTTAGAATAATTAAATGAAATATATATAAATTAAAAATTAATGATTTTTTTATTAATGAAGCTAAAAAATTTCTAATATTTAACTTAAAACACTAATTGTAATTTTCTAAATTGAATTCACAATAAGAATTCATACTAAGCTTTTAAAAGTACCGGGTGTCCAAAAGTCTTCATATATATAAAGGAAATTAACCCAGTTTTAACAAAATGTACCTTTATTTACAAATCATGCTCTACATGACTGCCATTTCTGTGCAAACACATACAGTGTTTTCTATCCCACTCACGATGAACTCGTGTTAACTAAGTGGTAACTTCTGGTGGTTTGCATGCAATTGCACTTCAAACGCATTCTTTTAAAATCTGTTGTGCTATATATTTTACTGGTACGACTGCTCTGAATTTTTCTATGTAAGATGACTTATGGGACACAGTGCGCACTACAGTAATTTTTTGTTTCTAACAAATCAGACTTCTGTTACATGAAACTTTATAATAATTTGACGTCATGCTCTTGGGAAGATGTGGTCAGTCCTTTTAATGTGACGGGATGCGTACAGTGTGTGGTGGGTATGGAAAAGCCTGAGCGATGGAAAATGTGTTGTAATAAGTCATGTTGTCGTAGAGTTATCAGAGAGAATCAGACAGTTCAGCAGACGGCACGTCATAGTCAAGCCATTATGGAGACCAGTGCGAGGGTGTTGCAGGAATGTTCCAGTGGAGGATGGTAACAATAACACAGAACATTGTTCATTTGTCATGAGTTTGAAATGTTGCATATTCCTGTTTGTCTTTTCTCTAATTATTTATTCATTCAGACCCATAAGTAATGTGTAGATTAAGTAAATGCCTACTGTACTGATACATTTACAGTACACTTCACAGAAGTGAGAATGTTGGAGAAATATTGAGCATCATCAAGATCTAAGCTAAGAATATTATTTTGGTACCTGTTCACACTACACACACAGTTTATACAGGACAAAACTTCAACCAGTGAGTATGTCGTGAACATGTGTGTCTACTAGAGCTGGGAAATACAACAGTATAATATTGATTTCATGACTAATTGTGCCATTAGGCACTTTTCAGAGATGTTATGATATGTTGTATTACATGCACAAACTGCTGCCAATTTTCCATTGTAAAATGTTTTAAAATATTTTTGTATTTACTTTACATTTTTTTAGATTTATTTTAAATTTGCTTATTAATACATTATACTATACTATATAACTTCATATACTATTATATCATATATCCTGATATAGTATATTGTATAACTGAGATGATTGTCTAATCACCCTGGTGTCTACATTGTGAACATCTGCTGTTTAATTTCCACCCAGGTTCATTAAGAATATAAGAAACGTTCATATCAAAGCATGCATAATTACATTCCAGGTTTAAATCATTCAAGTTCATGCATGTCATTTTTAGATGATTTATAGCTTTGTATTTGATGGAAGAAGAAAAACCAGCTAGCGGATGCTCGATTTTTCTTAAAAGAATTTTTGTATAGTTGTTATGGTTCCAATATTACCAAATATTTTAATGCATTAATTTTATGTGCAAATACTTTCTTTCTATTTTTATGGTTAATTATACAGTGTTAGTTAAAAGGGGGGATTAAAATTTTTAGTGCTGTTGCTGTGGCCAGTTTTTAAATTAAGTTTTTTAATTACTCAAATAAGACATATTTAAGTGAGCTTGATACAGCCATGTTAGATCAGTTTTATAAACAACAAATAAATATTAAACAATGCTTCCTCATCAGTCATTCTCTATACCACTTATCCTGTAAAGGGTCATGTAAGGACTGGAGCCTATCACAGGGCAGACAAGCACATGCTCACACTACAGATAATTTGGAAGCACATTTGGACTGTGGGAGGAAACGCGAGCACCTGGAGGGAAACGCACCAAGCACTTGGACAATATATAAACAATATTGGAGTTGCGAGGCTACAGCTTTACCCACTGCCACCTCTTATATAGTGTTGTATAATGTTGCAATGTGCTGCCATACTAAAAAACATCAAAATGAGCTTTAAAGATATATATTTTTAGGCAATTTTATAATTGCCTACTTTTGTGTTTTTACATTAATTCTATAACAACAACTCATTTTTAAATGTACGGTAAATATAACTGGATTACAGTGTAAAATTATTGATCTGGTGAGGTTTTCTGTAAGAGGAGGTTTATTGAACATTTAGGAAAAAAGTCTTCCTTTTCTTAAAAAAAATAAAAAGAAAGGGGAGTTTACCCTTTTTGTGGTTACTTGGTATCATGACAAGATTTTATGTCCTATTAACTTTGACATAAGACAAGGTCAGAAAGCAATGCCTGTTTGTAGCTGCTATAATGTAAGTACGGACAAAAACTAACTTGTTACATGGAATGTATGCACACAATATTAATTGTTACACTGAATTGATTAAAAAAAAAACACTGTTGTAGGGGAGTAAATCACCTAAGGACATGCTGTTATAAAAAAAATAATCAAGACCTGGGTGGTAACAGTAACTCTGTCCTATAACATCATGCACACTTTGTTTTATTTCTGTGTGGTTATAGTTTTTCTATTTTTTTAGCAATAATAAACACATAAGCCCATTAATCCAGAGATATTGTATGGCCAAAAACAGCTTTTAGTGGAAAGTTCTTGGATTTAATGGATATTTAAGCTCTTCTTTCTCTCCCTACAGGGCAAACTGAGGCTGTGAGGAGCGTGTGGTGTGCAGCTGGTGCAAGCACTGTAATGGCGGCCATGCTGTGGTGGAGAGGGTTCCTGGCACCGTGATTTGTTGGACAAACAGAAGTAAAAAAAATCACATTGCCAGGGATTTCCACTCCTGCACGGTTCCTGTGGTCAACATCTGTCGTAACTGCACACGGGTCAACGTTCCAGCTGAGCTCTTCACCTTATAGCTGTAGATGGAATCCCCAAAAAAAGTGATGGAATAAGTCAGTGGGTTCATGTTGCTGTATACGCAAGTTTAACATAACCTGGATCAATTGCTGACATTAGCTAATTGTCTGAGGTTCTTTTGATGATGTGCAAGTTTTTGCATGTTGTGGTGCAGTCTCTGAATGAATAGGTGTTCCGTAATTGATGTGTCAATCTTAATGAAATCCAGATCATTTCAGCACAATTTCTACATATGAATTTATGGGGAAAAAAAGAAGAAAAAAAAAAAATATATATATATATATATATATTTACAGGGAATCATGTTTTTGGAAATCACATGTTTGCAGACATGAGGGAAACTCACTTTTTTGCTTGTTAGCATGCTAGTCACGAAAGCCACTTTGACATTTGATGGTTTTATGATTCACACTTCATTCAACTGCTTTTTCGCCTCATATGCCATCTAGTCACTTGCTCGAGGCGCAGAGCTTAGCTAATTGGTGAGCACTGATCCATTAAATGTACTGTTCACAGTGGCTAAGTTCAGCGTCTGCAGTGAGAAACCTAACAGGATGTTGCAAAACTCTCCTGGATTTCAGCTAGTCACTGTGGTGATGCCTATCAGAGCCTAACGGATGGGATAATGAAAGAAAGGACTGGTGTGGTCTGCCAGGTAGGCATAGACGTGGTAAATGTCAAACCAGTTATGGCGTGGCGGTTTTCAGTTAATGCTCTCTCGAAAGCCATTTTGGCTCTAAATAATAGGGCTGATTTACATCTCAATCCTGCCCTAATGTCTGTTGTAAGCATCAGGTCAGACTACTATTAGAGCAGAGAGTAATGTCCAAATTGGACAGCTCACATTTCACATCTCAGTTAATCAAACATGTCAAAAACACTTTACTGCTCAACTGTACAATTTGTGTGTTGCTGTTTTTGTATATTATAGTGATTTTTTTCATGATTGATTCGATTTTTTATTTTTATTTTAGAAATTCAATTTAAATAAAAGCAGTTGAACAGCCAGGACACGTTTACATTTAGCTTCTTTGGATTTGTGCTAAAACTTCAAGATTTAAATATATGTAAATATGTAAACATTTATTTATAAATAATTTGTGGAAGTGTTTGCTCCAGAAATGTTACTTTTGTAAAAACACAGGTTTAAACTTAAAAACCTTTAAGTCTACTTATCAAAAGGCTCATTAATGTGAACCTTTCTCGTTTGAATTTCTGTAATTTTATTTATAAATTATCCTGTCAAGTTTCAAGAATGTATTTCAGTCAAACTGTAATTAGTTTACATTTTTGTGAAACAGTAATAAATATTAATGATCTAAAAAAAAAAAAAAGCAAAAATAAATAAAACTAGTTCAGTTTGCACAAAAGTAATGGCACATGGTGAAAAGGTGGATGAAGTAGTGCGTGGCAGTGGCTGAGCTGCATTACTGGAAGAGCAGATGCGATGCTTTAATACTCCTTAGTCAGTGTCAGCTTTCTGTGAGCTTTCCCCTTTATCCAGATTTGTAGGCGTTGCTAAATTGAGTGAATGTAATTAGCAATTAATTTATGGTTGATTAGTGTCAATCAGTGATAGTGTATGAGTACAAAGATAATCAGTGAAAATTTTGTCATTTTTGTAATTCTGTAATTCTGTAAAAACATTCTCTTGCTGTGAGATCACCTGGTGGACTGCAGTCATGATGCAGTAGAGCAGACTGAATTGTGTGCTGGAGCAAAAATACCATAGCAATGTATGAAATGACAAAAAAAAGACAAGTTCCTGATGTGATTATGTACATTATTAACTGGAAGCCATATCATCTGACCAGGGAATATATACAAGGTTAGAGACATTCGCTCAGAAAAGGAAATTCCACTACCAATATAACCAATAAAATATACCTACTTTAAATGATCCCATGTATAGAAAAAAAATGAGTCAGAAACCATTAAAAAGTATTTTTTTCAGTCACTTCTCCATATTTTAGTAACTAATACTTTTTGTAAAGTTGAATCTTACTATAAATTGTTTATATTTCAATATCCTTTTTACTTACTTATGTGCATTCATCATCGAGGGGTTCATGAAGACGAGGAAACTACATATAACTTTTAAACGGAGTGAGAACTTCAGGGTAAAATGAGGTCAAGTACGTGTAGGGCCGAGGACTCCGGTGCCTGCTGAGCTGGTATCAGTGTGTGCAGAGAAAGCTGGCTCAGCTCAGCAGGAACAGGAGTCCTGCTGCATCCACCACCCGCTCCTCTGTCAGGAGCACAATGTCTGTGAATATAAAAGTTATATGGCTTTGATGAATTATGAACTCTATTGGACATGCAAGGCTGGGGCTAAATTTGCTGCATCTCTAATAAGTGCTGTCTCTGTTTATATTCATTACTCCCCCACGACCGAGGCCACTGAGTCAGTCAGTCATCACTCAGATCCGGCTCCTGAAACGTGTAACTTTTTGCCTGTAAGGTTTTCCTTATACTTATAGAAGAAAACCCCCTGTGGTGTTCCTGGGCGTTTCAGACGGTCAGGGTGAATTATGACCAGATCCTTATTTTAGGGCTGCTCTGTCACCTCGATTTATGAGTGAATAATGGTCGTCATATATCTCATGTGCGCCATAGATCTCACCTTGTTATGCCGTTTTGCATGCAGGAGTCTAACTATAGCTTTCATCCTTTCATGTCTGAAGGTGCCATTGCTATAAGAGCAGGATAAGATTTACAGCTCAACCGGTTATCGGTTTTCACAATAAAAACTCCATCGCCTGTATATATATTGAACAATGTATGGTTTCTAATGTTAGTAATCTTTAGTGAACTGTTTTTATGTGAACTGTTTTATTCCATTTTTCTGCCTGTCCATTAACATGGTGACCTTTACAAGATCACAGATTGCATATTTATCTGGAGCCAGACAGATGATAGGAAGCACATTAGTATCTTTCACAAAGAACAAAAGTGATCTGGCAAACAATAGGAAGTATTACCATATACAGTATGGAATGAGGAAGCTCTACAAGGGAGTTGTTTTATAGACATATGGCAGAAGACAGAAAGATGTAAGAGACAGAGACATGGGAATGTCCACACAATATCAGAAAACACTAACAATGTCTGTAGATGACATAAACAATATCAGGATGGTTGTGTGACATTGTATGTGGTTTCAGGTATACATTATCTCATGTTAGGTGGCACAATGCCTCCAGGTTTTGGGTTCAATTCCCGCCTCGGACTCTGTGTGTATAAAGTTTGCATGCTCTCCCCATGCTTGCTGGGTTTCCTCTGGGTGCTCCGAATTAGGCTAATTGGTGTTGAAAAAAATATGATGACTTCTTGGGAAAGGGACAAAATGTTCATTTTCAATCCATTTGATTTCCTCAAAACTAACAAATGGTGTAGTTTACATATTGCAAATATGTAATGAAAGATGATTATGGATAATCAGTGTAAATGTAATAAATAATAAAACATCTGTCGTTGACACACAGCAAGAGGGAGAGAGTGTCTTTTTATCCAAGTTGTATTACTAAGCGTGTTACAAAGCAATTACAAAAAATTGCCTCTTTTATTATTTAAGATTCTTTAATGACATCTCATGATCCAAACTACCACACGGAGTGATCCAGAGTGTGTAGAGAGGGTGTTGAGGTTGCGCTGTGGGTGGAGGGGGGATGACAGGGTTTCCTGAGATGAAAGCGACAGCCTCTTATTTCAATTTCATAGTCGTGTCTTAGCCCTTTTATCCTCGCCTCAGACGCTGACAGCTGGATTTTTTTTTTATGTTGTTTGATATTCACTTAGTCGTTTCCGCTCTCGCTCTCTCTCCCTCTCTCCCTCTCTCTCTCTTTCTCTGTGTGAGTGGTTAGTGATGGGATATATAATTGGATGAAGTTGTGTAAAACCAGCTGTGTGAGAAAGCAACAAAGCCCATGAAAAAAAGTCACCGCTTCAAGGATGCGCAGCTCATCCCAGGTTACAGCCTGAACAAACATTCACCGGCCAATTTATTATGAACACCTGTAGTAATGCTCAGTCAGCCAATCATGTGACAGCAGTGCAGTAGATAAAATAATGCAGGGGGGGATCATAGAGGATTAAGCTGAGAGGAAGGCACCCATATCTTTAATGATAATTCTTTATACCTGTGGTGAGCAGAAAAGAATCCTAGAAAGCGCAACACATCAAACCCAGAGGCGGCTTGGCTACTGTAGGTTCTAATGAACATTGACAGTCACCACGTTTGTGAAAATGGGTTTATTTTTTTTTTAAGTATTAATTTAATGCATCACAAAAGTCTCAATATCCAAAATAGAGTCAATATAAAGTGTGCAGTAAATGCCAACATGATGTAACTAAATAACTCATTTCTTTGTTTGACCCTTGTGAAAGCTCTCTCTCTCTATCTCTGTGCGTAGCCAAGTGTGCTATTGTATTGTATACATTCTGTACATCTAAATTCTGATTGGTCAAAAAGATGTTGATATTCTATCTATAAGAACTGATTTGCAGTGCTTATTTTACTACAGTACGTTATCTCATCCAGAGCGACTTACTGTTTCTGTCATTAAATAGATCCTTACATTGTGTTACTAGGTTCTTAACTTTATATAGCATTTCTGTAGTGACATTTTTGGTGAAACTTTTGTGCTTCACGAAAAAATATTTTAAAACAGCTTTCCGTGAAGGGACAATGATTTACCATTTATAGAAGTAGTCTGCAAGGGTACGTGTTTTGTAACAGGCAGCAACTTTAGGTTTTCAGAAGAGTTACCAGAAGAATTGCCTCTTGATTTTTTGGTAACATAAAAGCAGTTTTTTTTGTTTTGTTTTGTTTTGTTTTGTTTTTGTTTTGTCTTATTACCTTAAACAGAAAGCAAAATGACTTTGTTGATGTTTATAGTAGCTTTATTTAAATTGAGAACATGAGAACTGAATTGTTTAACAGACACTCTGGAACAATGAAAAATATCAACTGAAAAAGTATGATGTGTCGCAATACTTAAAAAAAAGTGTTTTTTTGTATCACAATACAAAAAAAAAAGTGTCATTTTTTTTGGATGTGCTGTTATATGAAACCACTTTAGTGCAGTTACTATAACTTCACACCTTCTTTTCTTCTGATAACAGAACCCCCTAAACGAACCCCCTACAATTCAGTTTAATATGTTTGTATGAGTCAATGAGTTTAAAGTGAAGCTCTCTTTTTTCCTATGCAAATCAGGAGGACATGTTGCAACTACATCTCTTTTACTAATGTGATGTCACTATTAGGCAAGTCAGCATACTATGGTATAACGCAGGAAAGTCAGCTTCAGGGCAGGAACTGAATGTTCAGTATAACACACATTATGAAACACACCTTACTGAATGGTATTTCTGAGGCGTGCTGCAACCAGAGCTTTCCCATCGCGGTATCACGGTCTGAGTGGGAATGTGATCCAGATCAAATCCTGATAATTCAGTTATTTGACTTTGTTTGGTTTAGACTCAAAATGAATTAATTATCAGGGTTTAGTTTTCAGCCTGCTTTCATCCTAAGCATGAAATCATTATATAAAGGTAGGATTTAAAAACAAGGATGGGTGGAACCGTGTCAATGAATTAAACATCTCTTAATCTTAATAAGTGAAATATAATGCGCAGCTCCACCCTGTAATTGACAAACAGAAACACACCCAGCAGGTGGAGACAGAGCAGCAGTGTGCCCTCACGTGTCCTCCAGTCCTGGAATGTGTTCAGAGGTTTACATTGTGCACACACACACACACACACACACACACACCTGTCTGCTGAACACCTGGAGGCCAGACACTGTGCCATAATTATAAAAAAAAAAAAGCAAAAGTAACCTTTGCACGCAACAATAATTAAGTTTTCACATTTTTTCCTGGAGGGAGGAACAGTTGGTGGGTATGTTTTATTGCTGTAAAATTATTATTATTATTATTATTATTATTATTATTATTATTTTGCCTCATCAATTTTAAATGAGAAAAAAAAAACAGGTTAACGGTTGTTTATTTAGCTACACCTGAGTGAGAACACGAACTGTAACTATTAAAGAATTTTAAAAATATGATTGTTTTTAGTAAATAAAAACATTGACTTATTGGTAAATTGCTGCTGTATCAGAGCAAAAAAACACTTGTAGATGTTGTGTTATAGGAAACTAATCAATTTTGTGGTGTACACAGGAACTCAACCTACAGTATAGGTTTAATCACTTGTTAATATTAACACAAGTCTGCTATGAACACTAATCCCAGGCTAACCTGTAATAATGATGATAGTTATATCCAGTAATAACCTTAGCACAGTAATGTATATAACCACAATGGCAAAATAAATTCAGGCTGACAGAGCTGTAGCTGTTTTCTATTATAATTTTTTTTTGCACTCATCACTCATTGCTGATGTTCTGACCATCAGCCTGTTGGAAATAGAAATAAAACACAGTATTATTTTAGGTTATGGTGCATTTACACAGATTGATGGCCGCTGACGCCAAGCTCAAACACCTGCCCCTCTCGCTGTTCTATTCACTAATGATTCTTCAAACCGCTCATGACATCTGATACATAATCTGGAAACTTGGCAGGCAGATGGTGACAAATCTTGCACGCTGTTCTCCTATTTGTAAATGTTATGTCTGCTAGAGACTGCAGGTCAAACGAGCCTCCTGTGGAAACCTGCTCCAGAGTTCAGATCGAAATATTCGAGCATCACCAAGCACACAGAGTGAAGAAATATGAGCAGACTGGAGGTTTGTGACTCCATGTGGATTTGTTTGATTAACAAGTGAGAGGTCAGGAGAAAATCTCACAATCTCCTCTTTTGTTTTATTCCTTAAAAATGATTGTTAAATGAAACGTCAAATAAATAAAAAAAATTTCATCAATCTACCACATTTTATTTCTCCACTAATAACATCAAGTAAGTGGGAATTTAAAAGCCCAAAGTTAGGAATTAGAAATCTAACAAATGTAACAGAAACTTTATATAATGTCTATTATATGTCCAAATTCTTGCTTTTCTGTTGATTTTATTTACTGAATAAAAAAAGTTCTTGTAACACCTTCTGACCAATAAGTATCAAGAGAATTCTCTCAGTGGAGATAAAGAAGTGAGGAGTATAAAGCGAAAAACACCAGTTGAAATCTGGAGCGGCTGGTGGACCATTCATGTACCAGTGCAGCATAACGGGAATGAATATTGTCCCAGATGATGACATTGTAGATTTGTTTCTTCCTCTGCAAGATCATCCACGAACGCAAGTACAGTAGATTACCTACATATATCGTATGGGCCTAGCACTGCATGATGCTGGAGCACAACATGCTGACAGATGAAAGCAAACAGAGTTACATTAAATGCCTGCCGTTCAGGGATCTCACCAGTCGCTCGTGGCCAGTTCAGTCGAATTAGATTCAATCCTGCCTCATCCATAAAATATGTATTTGAGTCAGGCAATGGATCAAGTTGCAACATTCTCTTAAACAAAACGTTCATGATTTTATTTATTAAGAAAAAAAGGTGTCCAAACCTGCCTGGCCTTATTTGAAAAAGTAAATGCCCCCTAAACCTAATAATTGGTTGTGCCACCCCTGCGTTTGTGATAACTGGCAGTGAGTCCTTCACATCACTGTGGAGGAATTTTAGCCCACTTTTTTATGAGAATTGTTTTAATTAAGACATATTGGAGGGTTCTTTTTGAGCATGAGCGGCCTGTTTAAGGATCTCAAACAGATTTAAGGCTGGACATTACTTAGACCACTCCAAAACTTTAACTTAGTTTTTTCATTCAGAGGTGGACTTGGTGTGTTTCAGATCATTGTCCTGCTGCATAATCCAAGTGGGCTTAGGCATGAAGTCATAAACTGATGACCGGATATTCTCCTTCAGGATTTTCTGGTAGAGCATAGAGTTCATAATTCCATCAATTATGGCAAGTCGTCCAGGTCAAGAAGCCGCAAAGCCGCCCTAGACCATCATGCTACCACCACCATGTTTGACTGTTGGTATGATGTTCTTTTTTATAAAAGGGTGTGCTAGTTTTATGCCAGATGTAAAAAGGTGCACGCCTTCAAAAAGTTCGTCTGTCATTTTTTGACAAATCTGAGAAGAGCCCTTGTGTCTTTTTAGTCAGCAGTGGCTTTTGCTTTTGAAAGTCCAACATGGCATTTTTGTCCAGTCTTTCTCTTATTGTTGAATCATGAACACTGACCCTAACTGAGGCAATCTAGGAATGCAGTTCTGGGTTCTTTTTTGAGCTCCTGGATGAGTTCAGCCACTCCTGGTAAGGTTCAGCATTGTTTCATGTTTTCTTCATTTGTGGATAATGGCTCTGCTCATGGTTTGCTGGAATCCCAAAGCCTTAGAAAGGCTCTCGGAGTCTCTGCTTGCACTCTACAGTTAATATACATTCACATTATACATTGTGTGACTGTGACCATACCTAACTGCCATCTCTCCTCTTCTTCTCTTTCTCCCCCTCTTTCTCTCTCTCTGTCGAGCTACACATGTCGTTCCCGAGCTGCCAGTGATCCAGACTCCCTCTGCCCTCCAGACCTGTCTGACCCATCCTGGTGCCTCGCTTCTGGCTGAAGATCTCGTCACATGGATGCCCCGTGTGTCTCTCTGGGATGCGTCTGGTGTCTGGGGATGATTCTCTCCACCTAGAAGATGGTTCTGGCTTCGACTGGTGTTTGCAACTGTTTCTCTGGGGACTTGACAGTTCGATAGTTCAGGACTGGAACTTCTTACAAGTCTACCTGGGTCTTCAATAACTACCTGGACTCCAAATTAAAATCAATTAACATCAGCTATTATAGCTGAACTGCCTCCCACCCTACACACTGTATAAATGCAGATAATTTACTGCTTTCTGTTTCACCCAAATGAGGATGGGTTCCCTGTTGAGTCTGGTTCCTCTCAAGGTTTCTTCCTATTACCATCTCAGGGAGTTTTTCCTTGCCACTGTCGCCCTCGGCTTGCTCACCAGGGACAAACTGACCATTTTGATTCATACAAATTCACATTTCATACAAACTTAAATAATTCTTTTGATTGTGTAAAGCTGCTTTGCGGCAATGACAATTACTAAAAGCGCTATACAAATAAAATTTAATTGAATTGAATTAGAAAGGACTTGTAACTAACCCTTTCCAGACTGATCCTGTAAATGACAATTACTTTATCATTTCTTTAAAATTGTGGTGTGAGATCTTTTAGCCTGTTTGACTCTGTCAGACAGGTTCTATTTAAGTGATTTATTGATTCAACATGTCTGTTAGTAATCAGGCCTGAGTGCGGCAAGTGAATTTTAGCTTTCCAAAAAAAGTGGTTAATGAGATTTCATTTGTGGTTTAAAAGTTAGGGGGCGAGGTTATTTTTTTTTTAGGTTTTAAACAGATTTTTTTCCTTTAATAAATGAAACCATCATTTAAAACCGCATTTTGTATTAACTCGGGTTATCTTTGTGTAATTTTAAAATTAGTTTGATGATCTCAATAATTTAAGTGTGAAAAATGTGTGTTTTTTTCATAAGTATGAAAAAAAATCATTAAGGGGCAAATATGTTTTGTGGCACTGCTTGACTGATAATTCTTATCTCAGTTCAGGCTGTGGAGTACATACATGAGCACAGTTTGAAATCAGGAGGACACTTTTTAATAGTGTTTGTATGGATGTGTTTCACAATATGGAAAATGTGAAAAAAAAGTGAATTGTGTTTATATAATTGGCAAAAGTGTTGATCTGCTGAGATCTGCAGTAAGGCGATTCCTGATTTTGACATTTAAACCAGTGATGTGTAATGTGTAAGTGAATAGGCAAAAGTGTCATTATAAAGTAGCAGTATGGGGCTGATATGACGCAAAATAAACTTATGAATCAGTTTTTAGGAAAAAACATATTGTTGGTTGTTCGGTTAAGGATGTTTTTTAAAATGTTCAATGTTCAAGTTTATTTTGTAATATGCAGTAAGGCAACTTAGTGGTTTAGTAAGCAGCTGTATAGGAATTATGTTACAGTCGCCCTCTTAGGGCCAGTTGGTGTACTGTAAGTGACTTAATCTCCACACAATGAGTACAAAAAAAAAATCTCTTTATTTCAGATATAGAGCTCTTATATACATCACAGGAAACAAATATATGAACATTTTATACTAATAACGTGCAAGTACAAAAAAGTTTATTTGTTAAGGTACATAATTTTCTCCTTTCAGTATGAATAAAGACATTATCGTAATATTCATTCGAAGCCTTCTGGTGAGTATAAAACATAAAACATATATTGCATTTTTTAAAGGTTTTTACATGGGTTCCTTCTTTTTTATTTCTAAAAAAATTGCAATAGGTTTTATTGTTATAAGCATACTTAATACATACATATTTATTAATAATAATAATAATAATAATTATTATTATTATTGTTGTTGTTCTCAAATAGTTATATTATTTTTTGTTTTACTTTTTTATTCTTAAAATATGTATTATTAAAGGTACTTAAATTCCAGAAATAGCAAAAAAAAAAAAAAAAAAGAAATAAAATAAGAGGCACTGCACTAAAATTCACTCATAAACATCTTCAGGAACATGTTGGTATGTATGTGCTTATTCCTAAGAGGCAAAAAAAATCACTTTTTTTTTAACTTTTTTTTTTAATTCTCAGAGTTTCGTTTTTTAAGATACAAAGAAAGCCTTTATTTTTAGATTCTACACAAAGTGAAAAAATTGTGTTCACTAATCTGACAGGTGTGTTGGTGGCAGTTAGTGAATCAGACATTCGCGTGATTGATTGTATGTCTGTGTACACGTGTGTGTAGGTGTGTGTCTCCCTTGCGGTTAATGTGCGAAACATGTGGTTTAAGTGCTCGACGCAGACAGGCAGGAGGTGGTGGAGCTCAGCCTGGTCTTTTTTCCACTCCTCTGGCTCTGTGGACTTGTGCTCAGGTTACGAATTTTGCTGAAGCTGTTGCGCAGACTGCTGTGGCGACTCACCGATGTGCTGGATGTCTCCTTGGATGAGAGGATCTCCGGGTGGCAGATACAGCACAGGAAACTGCTGATGGCTTTGCGCAGATCCTGGCTGCCTAGCGAGTAGATGAGTGGGTTGATAGCTGAGTTGAGGACGGCCAGAGAGATGACCCATTGTGGGCTGAAGAGGGCGTCACAATTGCGTGAGTAACAATAATAATCCACCAAGAGCAGGACGAACAGTGGGCCCCAACAAACCATAAATGCACCTACGATGGAGATCACAGCCTTGAGGAGCCGGATGGACCGCTTCCTGCTCTTCACTGAACTTATCACCTGGCTCCTGCGGACGTGCCAGTAGATGGCGAAATAGAGGCCGCCGATGGTCAGGAGGATCAAGAAGAAAATGACCAGAGCAAACAGGATATAACTCTTGGAGTACAAAGGCAAAAGGGTCGAACACCCTCTTAGGTTGCACATGCAGTTCCATCCAAACACTGGCAGGAAGCCAATGATGAACGCCGTGACCCAGCACAGAACCACCATGATGTAGATCCGATAGGTTTTCCTGTCCCTGTTCTCAGACTCTGACTTCATCATGGTGGTGTAACGCTCCACGGCGATCAGCAGTAAACTGAACACAGAGGCAGCCAACGCCACAAACAGGAGACCTTCACGGAGGAGCCAGAGGAGCGGGCTGAGATGCAGAGTGAGCCCTCCTGACATGCAGATGTTCACCACATACGCTGCGCCCGTGAGCAGATCGCTGAGTGCAATGTTGGCGATGCAGATGTTCAGCCATCGGTGGCGCGTGCGCACGCAGAGGATCACAGCCAGCAGCACCAGCAGGTTCTCAAGCACGATCAGGACACTGATG
This sequence comes from Clarias gariepinus, assembly GCF_024256425.1. NCBI lineage: Eukaryota > Metazoa > Chordata > Actinopteri > Siluriformes > Clariidae > Clarias > Clarias gariepinus. The sequence goes on along the minus strand of NC_071114.1, from coordinate 18,366,393 downwards.
CAGAGGAGGATGGCTGAACCTGTGCTGATGCTGCTATTGCTTGACATTCTGTGCTGCAGTCTCCCAGTATAGTTATAATGCTGCAGGATGATGCTGCCATTGTTCCGGCCATACAAGTCCGGGCAGGACACAGAAGAGCTGAGCTTGTGCATGAATTCCATGATTGAATAACGGGTTTGAGTTTAGCTGGTTTGGTTTGAATCTCACTGAGAAGACTATTTTGTCTTTAGTCAGGCAATCAAACTTCCTCTCTTGCTGGTTCTGTAGCTCTTACTGCCTCCTGGAAGGGAGAAATTCACTTAACATGAAAACTGTTTTCAGTTTTTTTTTTTCAGTGCATTAATACAATAAAGAGTTTCGGCTTTACAGACACTGTCAAAAAAAGGGAAGAAAGTAACAAATCACAAAAAAGTTCCAATTCTTTTTCTTATATAAAAAGTAAATAATTCAGTGCTGTGCTGTTGTGATAAAAACAACTATCAACAACAGGGTGGGATGATGAGGCAATTATTGTGGGCATGAAGCCGATTCTTCTTCTTAAAACAGCATGTTGTAAATAGATTTTGAAAATATTTTTTTATTTGGAAAAGATGAAAGACATGCCGCAAAAACCTCATAATACAAGTTTAGTATTTTTTTTTAATTATTATAATTTTTCCAAAAAGAGCAGAGATATGATACTGGCACGCTTTTAAAGTGCATTTAAATATCTGTACTTTCACTACTACTCTTGTGGTTATAGGTGGAGTTTCCTTTACTGGCCGTTTAAAAAACCTTGCGTTCATTTTGCAAAGCATAGAACTGTCCGGATTTAAATGCCCTGGCCAAAGTAAAAAATAATAATACAATATTAATGAATCATGCAAAATTGCATGCATTAAATGCACTACACAATGCAATTACCACTAATTAAGTGGAGATAAAGAGATCAAAGAAAAAAATGAAATCCCATCAATCTAATAAAAAAATCTAATAATAAAAAACAGATTTCTATTTATTCAGTGAATTTATTTGTTATATTTGTGTCAACATTTTTATGTAATTTTATAACTTAGTTTACACTTTGTCATTTTGCTGCTTTGTTTGGTTCTTCAAAAACAAAAAAACAAGTCTTATGCAATTAAAAGGATGAAATAAAGTTACTCAGGAAAAAATGCACAATAATTTAAACAGCTTGCATTTTTTAATCATTATTAACATAAATATTTCTGTTCTTTTAATGTTTATTTTAGTTGCAATGTTTTTTTTATTGTTATTTTCAATGCAGTATGCCTTACCTCATGTATATGATGCTGATGTATGTGCAGCCATCCATCCTCTGAGTGCTCATCCTCTACGCACAGCTATAACGAGGAAGGAAGCTTGCTGTCGCAGGTTTTGACACACCCAATAGAAAAAGGGCCCATAAACTGAAATAGGTTTTTCACAGTTTGTTTTTAAAATACAACTTGAAGAATTGTGACATCTTCTAGGCAAAAATGCACATTGTATCTTTCACACATTATGTGTGTGTGTGTGTGTGCATTTATATATATATATATATATATATATATATATATATATATATATATACACAGATATATAGTGTGTGTGTGTTTGTGTGTGTGTGTTTATTATAACACTTATTAATGAGTCAAAAAAAAAAAAGAACAATGCCAAACAATCCATTCTTTTGGGCACATAAACTGTAATTGCTTTCAACGTAGGATTATTTTTCTATTTCTTTTGATCATTACCTTTTTTTTTTTTACAGCAGTTGTTCATGCAATCACAGTTCACACGTGTTGCTGCAATACATTACTAAGAAATCACCAAATAGTGGACTGCATTATGCCACCAGTCTTACAACAGCTGAATCTTGGCCAAATAAAAGAAAAATAAAGGGTTGCCCAACATTTCGCAGAAGCGACTCAGCAAACAGGAACTCCTGATAGTCTGTGTGGTGGCCTCCTCCCTTATTTTCTCACTTCACCTCATCCAGCTGTGAGCAAAAAAAAAAAAAAATAACCTACTTAAACGTGTCAGACTCAATCAGACCTTTGTGAGTGACCTATTGAACACATCTGCATTTTTTAAATCTGTTTTTGGACTTTCTAATTTAACTGCTCCAGAGAAGAGGAAAGGACAGAAGAGAAGAGAAGAGAAGAGAAGAGAAGAGAAGAGAAAACATTTAGTTTAGCTTATTGACCTTCATTTCATATTAAATGACCCCTATGCCTAAAAAAAAGAATGAATTTATGGTATATCTTCTTTAAGCTTAATCTTTCCTGTTTTTTTTTTCTTCAGCAAAATAAAATTGCCGCTAAATAAATACCATAAACTGAAAGAGTGGAATCAGATGAAAAACAAGACGACATCAGAGCGTACCACATCCTTGTGAGTTACACCCTTAACAGTCACCTTCTCACTAGTTGACAATAAAACCAAATATGAGAGTAAAAACACATGAGGGTGTGAAACGCCCTGTTACCCTATCACACTTAAAACCAGTCAGAGTAAACCAACTTTGTGTTTACATGCTTCTTAACAGGAAATTTCCAGTTAAACATTAAAAAAAACCTTTAAAAAAACATGTTTTGGTTGTTTTTTTTCCCTCCTGATTATTAACACGAGGGCATTCAAGTTAAACCGGGACTTTTGTCTGTGCAGAATAAATGTTGAAAGTTGAAAATTTTATTTTTCATTTTATCATTTCTTTATTTCTCTATAAAATCCAATTATGTAATCAATAATGTGCACTTCCCACAGACAGATGCATCTTTTCTGCAAGTTTGTGGCAAGTTATCGGTCGATTTGTCGGATCAGGCGTCCCAGTCACTGAATGTTCACAGAAATGACTGCTGTGGGCTCGCTTTTACTTTGACCAAGATTGTCATTCATGGTCATATTTCCTTCTTTTAAACATTTGCATTTACAGTGTTTACTTGTGGCCAAGAATCTCATCACTGCACTGTGCTTGAAGTCTTCTGTAAGTGTCAATCGGTTTTACACCTTTAATCACAAGAAAGTTCTGATTTGACTTGAACGCCCTTTGTGGTAAAAGGCAACGCTATGAAATCATTCAAACAAGAAACAGCGTTCAGCTGGATCCAACCCTGCTGTAGAGCTGAACCGTTTAAGGCTAAAGCACTGGTGGTATGGGATTTAAACTTATAACTCTCTAATCATGAGTGACCAAAAACATTTACCCTGCATCACACATCAGACCTGCCACAGCTAAGAACCTCCGATGTTCAGTGTGTGGTTTAGTGGTTAGAGTTGTTGCCTCTTTAGAGAGCTGAATCTCATTTCTAGTCTAGTTTCAATGAGGTCTATGTGCTTTTCAGGGTTCCCCACAGTCCCAAGATATGTGTTGTAGGGTGATTGATGTTTCCAAATTGCCCATGTGTATTATTATTCTTACAGAATGTACAGCTGGCATGGAATCATGGCTCATTATCATCAAACATTGGTTAACAGTAATGGTTTTCTTATAAATAGAATTATGTGTATACATCCTGTTTTTGTAGCTCTTTTTACTATGCTGACACCATCACAACTATCACTTTGGCCCTCCCTCTGACTCAGTGAAAGACAGTAAACAAACACAAAACTATAAGAAAACTTTATTGATATGAATTCATAACATAGTAATCTCCATTACTGTACAAACCATTTTAAAACGTCACATTCAGTTTAATTTTTACTTTTGACGTTTTACACATTCACCACTTAGCGAAAAAGTATTGCAGCCTTTTTCAGTAAGTCAATCATTTGGCTTAGCTTCACTGTAAGACTTGACTTTATCACCGCCCAGATGACTCACTGCTATTATTGGTTCTAAAACAGATAAAGTTTGAGATATTTTTGACCATTAGTTAGCCACAGCAGAAGCAAGGTAGCTGAAACTGGACCATGGAATCTTACACAAATAAGTTGCGTTTTATACAATTTATTTTTCTTTCGTGTTTAATAAAAACATTGTTTATCACATATTAAGGCACAGACGATTTTAATTCTTTGTATATCCCAGAGGCTGGTGTCAGAGCACAGGAGAAGCCATTGTATATCGCCTGAGCAGAGACATCATGGTAATACTGATACTTGCACATCCAGGCTTATGATCAGTAACCCAGAGCCTGCACAATGTGGCAGGCTATCCAGAGTTTATCCCGTGAATCCTAGATCTGAGGCAGGAATACACTTTAGACGAGACGCCAGTCCATCACTGGTCCCATACATACCTTCACACACCATCAATAGGTGTAAAGGGTACAGTAGCATTAGGTGGAAATTTAGCATCACCTTCCAATTACTGCGGTTTGAACAGTGGGAGGAAACCAGAGAACCCAGAGGAAAAACAGCCCATGCAGACATGCTTGAAACTTTGTACAAGCAGTGAGCTCAGACTTGAACTACGTTCTCTGGAACAGTGATTTGCTGATGCTACTTTATTAAATAAATAAATATGCATTGACAAATACAGTAAGTCTTATTTTTATTTATCCCAATGAGTGTTTCCATTCTCAAATCTTTTAAACAGATGCAGAAAAGGCTTTTCCATTAAAGTATGTAGTTTGTATGTAACTGCATTCCTTACAACAAAAAAATACAAGGCGTTTTCAAAAAAGTGGGCCTGATCACAACATTCATATATTAAAGCTGTTTGTGAATAACACTGGTATGCAAATGATGCGTCAGCAGTACCGACCAACAAATATCATATGCAATTCATAATTTTTTTTATCTTGGAGTTTTCTGTTAGGCATCAGGGTGGCTAGTGTACTATGTTAGCATAGTGTTATGATAATCTAAATAGATGGTTCTTTTAAAGATTTTTTTTATATTTGTTTGTATATTATTATGGCTAAATTGATTTGGTACTAATCCACTGTACTGTACGTATGAGAAATAAATATTTTTCTTTCCTTTTTCTTTTTTTTTTTTTAAAGTTTTTTTCTTTTTTACCATTAGCTAGTAAATGATTTTCCTGCTAGTGAATGAATGACCTCTTTAAACTGACTCACTTATACAGTACAGGTGTTGTTTAACACCTGAGAAAGAGAACAGATGTTGATGGGAACGGAAAGTGTGTGAGAAGTTAAAAGATTTAAACTGGGGATTTTTTTTTTTAAAGGGGGGGAACCCTGGCTAATACTGTACATTTTCACCTAGGTAATTAGACTCAAAAAGCCGACTCCTTCGCACTAACTCTATGTTCACAAGCTTTTCAGGAACTAAAACTAACATTCATGATAACTATTAAATTTAGTTACCTCCCTGTATTGACAACCAAGGGGTTTTTGTATGCAAACGAGGTTAGGGGTGAGACTAGAAATCCTAGCTCTCCTTGAGAACACCTTATAAAGCAAAACGCATAGCACATCTGTAAAACACGTGTTCAGGGGCAGAGGTCTAAATCTTAACCCCTGAGTCATACAGGGATTTCACCATGACTTCATGCTTCAACACCTACACACTCCTGCAAAGGGATTTTACTTGTCTCTTTGGCTTCATCTTATTAAACGTATTGTTTTTGAGTGAACTAAACTAAAGATTTTTTTTATTATTAATATATGTTAATTTCTTACTCTTTTTTAAACAGTAGTGTGTATGATTAAAATGCAAATCATCATAGTTTAAGGTAACAAGTGATTAGTAAAGACAAAACACTGTGAGGCATGCTGACGACATTTCCTGAAGCAGAAATTTGCTAACAGTAACAATCTTATCTTTTAACAGATATATTTTCATGATGTGAAGACACATTTGTGTGTCTAAAAACTGTTTCTCTATTCGCTTTCTTTAAGTTAACTTAAAGAAGGAGTGTGTTGAGAAGAAGATTTAGGAATTCACCTTTGCAACAGCACTTACAGAATTACAGATTTTGGATCACTGATTATAAAACAATTCATTCTGTTCTTTGTGGCATGTACTATGTGAGCTGATACTACAGTAATGACCATATTTGAATAAGCATTTTAATATGAACTTGTAAGTTGCAGCTGCACAATGAACTCTAATAGAAGACTAGCGGAAGTACCCATGGGAAAAAATCATCAGCTTTAATGTAATCAGATTGAAGTCCACATACATGTCCGCCTGTTTTTCTGTACAGCAGAACTCTCTTATTAATAACTTATTAATACAAAGAACTAAAATTTTGTCAGGTTAAGTATGCTAAGTTGTAATTCTTTTGTTGTCAGCCAATGACACTACCTGTTCTGGAACAATGCAAATATTAAGAATTCACAGTAAAAATATACAGATATAACAGATTTAATTAATATCTATTGGTGCAGGTGTTTGTTTACATTGAGCAGGTAGCTTATTAGTAATTTATTTTAAAGTAGATTATTAAATCTGCCACTTAACTGTTCATAACATTGCTTTTACTCCTAATTCTGATTTCACTTCTAGTGTAGGTCCACATAACTGCTCATAATGTCCCTTCTACTTAATCTTTTGATTTTATTTATGGCACAGGTTTAACTTTAGGCAATGATGAAGGACTGGCAAAGTTAGTTTTGCGTGATGCTGTGACAAAATCTGACTGGACAGACGGACATACAGACATACATACAGACAGACAGACAGACATACAAAGAGAAAATTTTCTCTTCTCAATAATATTTTTATTCATTTTAAACAGGGATATAACAGGGTAAACATGTAATGTTTCAATACAGATTTTATAACCCTCTTATAAACCCCTATAGCACTATAGAACCCGCCCTTCCTTAACTCCAAGCCAGTTTTACATGTATAAGAAAGGCTAGACACCAGGCATAAGAAAAGGAAAGAAACGAAAAAAAAAAACAACATGGAGCTGGAAGTTTTTTGGTTCTGCATGCAAAAAAAAGGGAAAAGTAAACAAACAAACAAACAATTAAATAAAAAGGGAATCAGAGAAAAAAATCTGAGATGGTTTTTGGGTCCTCCAACATATGGAATTTAAAGAGAGAGTTCTGACCAATGTGCAGACAAAAAAATCTTTAAAAAAAAATCCTATCTTACTTATATAGATGAATCGTCACCTTCTGATCAATCAGAATCCACAATTCAACAGTTCTATGGCCATAAACAGACTGAGACTACAGTGGGAACATACTTAACAAAAGTGGATATTTGGTCTTTTCCACTCTTCAGCTGGTCACTTTCAATGATCTTGTGTCCAGTGACTGACAGGGTTGGATTCTAATTCTTCTTTCCACATGATAGGCTTATTATATAACTGCATCAATGTCTGTAGGTCTACAGGTGTTCCTACTAAACTGGCTGATGAGCATTGATTTCAGCATGCAGCTTAAGTGACACCAAATCCAAACCTTGCATTATTTGCAACTGGCACCACCTTGTGTTTGTTTTAGGGCAGCTCAGCTTTTTAAATATAGAGGATGTACAATGGATACATAAAACCACACCATAAAACCATTGGGGTTGGTGAATACTTTTTTGAAAGTATTCATCAACCCCCATTTGTATAATTTAATTTACACAACATGCTTATGGCTTAGAAGGTACAAAATGTTTTTCATTTTGACACAAACAATAAGTAAGACAAACAAATAGAAACCTGGAGGGTGCATAATTATTCATCCCTCAAAAGTCAATATTTTGCAGGGCAAATTACTAGCAAAATCCTTTTTTTTGCTATTAGAGATGGACATCTATCCACTGGGATTTTGCCCATTCTTTAAGACAAAACCACTCCAGCTCTTTTGAGTTATTTGGACTGAGTTGATATACAGCAATCTTTAAGTTATAACATAAATTCTTATACCATAAGGTCTGGGCTTTGAAAAAAAATTAAACCACACCAGTGTGGCTTTAAAATCATTGTCCTGCTGGGAGGCAAACCTCCATCCCACTCTCAAATCTCAGGCAGATTGAAATAGGTTTCCTTCAAGAATTTCTCTGTTCAGCCCCATTAATTTTTCCATCAATCCTGACCAATTTTCTGGTCCCTGTTGCTGAGAAACATTGTACACACCATGATGCCTCCACCACCATGCTTTACTGTGCGGATTGGGCGATGGGAATGCTTTTGTGCCACACATAGCTTTTTTCATGATGGCCAAAAAGTTCAATGTTATTGACCAAAGAACCTTTTTCCACATGTTTGGGGAGTTGGTCACATGCTGACCACTGCATACTGGAAACATCAGTTTTCAAGTTTCTCTGACGCATTGTATTGTAACGGGTTTGACAAGCTGAGAGAAAAAGGATAACCAGAATCCACAAGTGAGCAGGCTTTATTCAGCACATTGTTCAGCAAGCAAGGTTAAATGTATGCAGTCTTAGTGATCAGTCTTCTTAGCAAAAACTTGAGTTTTGGGGGTCTGCGGACACAGAGAATGCACGTGAGTTTAGGTTCTAAAATGACCCACTTAATGGTCAAGCGTGACGTGGCCTTTTTATAGGCTGCTGGCAACAGGAGAATGGGCACAATGATTGCGTTTCAGCTCAGGTGTACAAGCAAGCCCTACCCCCTTTCGCACACACACAGCGGTTGCAGGTAGAGCGGCATGTGTGACACTGTGTGTGAATGGTTCAAGCGAGAAGCTTTTCCCATTGTGTATCAATTTCAATTCAATTCAATTCAATTTTATTTATATAGCGCTTTTAACAATGGTCATTGTCTTAAAGCAGAACAAAACATGTTTACAAACAAGAAAAAAAACGAAAAAAATTTTTTTATGAATTTTTGGAAGTGTGTATGTGTGAGACAAATGTGTCTACATAATAATGAGATGAATGTATGAATGATGAATGAAATGTCTCTGATGAGCAAGCCAAGGGTGACGGCAACAGTGGCAAGGAAAAACTCCCTAAGATGGCAATAGGAAAAAACCTTGAGAGGAACCAGACTCAATCAGGTAACCCATCCTCATTTGGGTGATAACAGATAGAAATTATATAACATCATGTGTGTTGTGCAGGTGAAGGTTCAATATAACAGAAGTTCTTCAAATTAACATGAAGTCCAGTTCAGCATAGGGATGAGTATGCTGAGTATGCTCAGTAGGTGCAAAGGGCAGATGAAGCACAAAAGCAGCATGTGTAGCTCCAACCATCATAAAGCAGAATCCAGTTTGAGCTGGTCCTTCTCTGGATGCCTCAGAAACCTTGCAGGGTCGGCCTTTGTCTACTGAAGCTGGCACAATCTCCAGAAGCCTTGGGATGGGTAGAAAAATACAGAACAGATAGAGAGAATTGGTGTAGTTGACATTCAATGGCTAAACCATTTAAAACCTTGTATGTTATACTACTTTGAAATTAATTCTAAACTAAACAGGTAGCCAATGCAGGGATGATAATATTGGGGTTATATGATCATATTTTCTGGATCTAGTGAGAACCCTGGCAGCTACATTTTGGACTGAAGCTTGTTTATTGAGGATGCAGGACAACCACCTACTGTAGTAATGCATTACAATAGTCCAGTCTGGAGGTCACGAATGCATGAACTAGCTTTTCTGCATCAGATACAGATAAGATGCTTCTAAGTCTTATTTCTAAGATGTAAGCTATTTTTGTGATATTTGAAATGTGATTTTCAAAGGACAAGTTACTGTCTAATATTACGCCCAGGTCTGTCGAGCTGGTATTAACAGTACATCCTTCTAAACGCAGGCTGAATTGTGAGAGCTGTTGTGTACTATTGTACCCTAGTGCCGGTTGCCCAACGAGTGTGTGTGACAGTACCCCCCTGTCCAGGACCAACTCCCGTCAGTCCTCGGGTGGATGATACCCGACGACGGTAGTCCCTGATGAGCTCAGGGTCGAGGATAAACCGGGCCTGAATCCAAGATAGCCTTCCCAGTCGACCAGGTACTGGGTGCCTCGGCCCCTAGGTCGCGAGTCAAGGATCCGGCATATGGTGTAAGCAGGGCCACCGTCAATGATTCGGGGAGGAGGAGCACGGTGGGAGGATGGGTACGGGAGATGTGCTGAAGGGCTTCAGCTGTGAGGTGTGGAACACTGGATGGATTCGGAGCGCCACAGGCAGCTGGAGCCAGTAGGTGACAGGATTGATCCGGAGTGTGATACGAGAGGGACCAATTAATCTGTGTGAGAGTTTTCGAGCTTCTGTATAACCATACTTTGTCACCTACATGGTACAATCGTCCCAGTGGGTGCCGGCGGCGATGTTGGGTGGCGTAGCGAGCGTTGGCTTGTTGGATGGCATGGTTGGCTTGGTGCCACGGCCGTTGACACCGGCGGACCAACTGTTGGGCCGACGGTACATCAACCTCTGGTTCCTGGTGTTCGAACATGGAGGGTTGGAAACCGTGGCATACCTCAAATGGGCTTAGGTTTGTGGCAGATGAGGTGTGCAGGTTAAGTGATAGTTCTGCCCAGATGAGGTAGCGGGCCCAGGAGCGCTGGCGATCGGCGACAAAGCATCTCAGGTAGTGCTCCAGTTGTTGGTTGGTCCGCTCCGTCTGACCGTTAGTCTGGGGATGGTAACCAAAGGATAGGCTGTAGGTGACAACGATCAGACGGCAGAAGGCCTTCCAGAACCGGGCAGTGAACTGGGGCCCCCTGTCCGAGACAATGTCATTCGGGAACCCATGCAAGCAGACTACATGTTCTAGTATCAGTTTGGCTGTTTTTTTGGCTGACGGGAGCTGGCGAGAGCCACCAGGTGCACGGCTTTGGAAAACCGATCGACGATTGTTAGGACGATGGTCTTTACCTCGGAGACCGGCAGGCCCGTGATGAAGTCGACGGCTATGTGTGTCCAGGGCCGACGTGGGACGGGTAACGGTTGGAGTTCTCCTGGCGTCGGCTGGTTGTTGTCCTTTGCCCTGGCACACACAGGACAAACTCGACCACGTCCTTTCTCAATGACGGCCACCAGAAGGCGCGCTGAATGAATTGGGTGGTACGGTGAGTGCCCTGATGTCCCAAGATGGAAGATGAATGTCCCCACTGAAGAACCTCCACTCTCATGGATTGTGGCACGTAGAGTCGTCCAGGTTTCCTCGGCCTGCGCCTGGCGAACTCCCGTTTCCTAATCCCAGTAAAGTGGTGCGATGATTTTTAAAGTGGGGAGGACAGGCGCAGCGGGGTCTGCCCGGGGGACGTCCTCCTCATGTTATCGTGAGAGGGCGTCTGCCTTGGTGTTCTTGGACTCCGGACGGTAGGAAAGGTGTAAATTATAATTTTCAAAGAATAATGCCCACCGCGCCTGTCTGGGGTTGAGTTGTCTTATATTCCTGATAGTGATGAGGTTTTGGTGATCGGTCCAGACGATGAACGGCTCCCTGGCGTCCTGGAGCCAGTGACGCCATTCCTCCAAAGCCCACTTTATGGCCAGCAGTTCGCGGTTCCCTACCCCGTATCGCTGCTGAGTGGGGTCAAACCTTTTGGAGAAGAAACTACATGGGTCTGGACCTCGTTGGGAGAGAACGGCCCCGGCGCCCACATCCGAGACGTCCACCTCCACAACAAATGGTTGACTCGCATCTAGATGGAGGAGAATGGGTGCGGTGGTGAATCGGTGGCAAAGTTTGTGGAAAGCGGCGATGGCATCAGGGTTAAGTGTGAAGTGAGATGAAGGTCAGGTCAGGGCGGTTAAAGGTGCTGCAACCGAACTGTAGTCCCGGATTAAGCGATGATAGAAGTTCGCAAACCCGAGAAACCGTTGAAGCTGTTTGAGGGTCTTGGGTAGGGGCCAAAGACGCACAGCTTCAAGCTTCTGCGGGTCCATGGTCACACCCTGGGACGAGATGACAAAACCCAGGAACGTGGTGGAGTGCTCGTGAAAAGCGCACTTCTGCAACTTACAATACAGCTGATGGGCGAGCAATCTCTTGAGAACCGCCCTGACATGTTGGATGTGTTTGTCAGCAGTGCATGAGTAAATCAGTATGTCATCCAGGCGCTTCGAAGGTCCAACTTAGTGAAAATGGTGGCACCAGAGAGGGCGTCCAGGGCTGAGTTGGTAAGTGGCAAAGGGTGTCGATTCTTTATGGTAATGTTGTTGAGCCCCCGATAGTCGACACAGGGGCAAAGTTTTATCGCCTTTTTTTTTTGACGAAAAGAACCCCGTGGTGCCGGGCAAGGGAAGGGCCTGATGGTGGGGAGTTAGCTACATACTCTTGCGTCTCTGTGGTAGATAAGGAGTAAAGGTGGCCGCGGGAAGGGACGGCACCCGGCTGAAGGTCTATAGCCAGGTCGTAGGGGCGATGAGGGGGCAAGTGTGAATACTTCAGCCAGGTCCCGATAGGTGCCAGGAATGGCGTTGGTGTCGACGTCGGGGGCCTCGGACTCCCTAGAACAAGTCTCAGCCGGTGCCCATAGGCAAAGTTCGGTGCATGTCGGCCCCCACTGTAAGATCCGATGCTGTGTCCAGGAGATGAGAGGGTCGTGTTGAAGTAGCCTAGGATGTCCAAGGATGATGGGTGGTGATGAAATGGAGGTGAGGTGAAACCGGATCTGCTCTTGGTGCTGATTGATGAGAAGAGTGACGTATTGTGTTTGAGCGGTGATCTGATGGTGGAGAGGGGGCGACCGTCTACAGATGTAATCCGAACGGGCTGGGATATCGCCTCGATTTTTACCCCCATTTCTTTGGCATAGGTAGAGTCAATGAAGTTACCTGCGGCACCGGAATCGATGAACGCAGTACTTTGGACCCGTTTGTGGCCAAATTGGAGGGTCACCTTAACTGTAAGACGAGGGATGGTGTTGGCGATCGTAGTGGAGAGTTGGAGATGGCCCGGTAAGTCTCTCCTCTTTCTCACCGGGTTTGGGCGTTTTCCAGACAGAGCGGGCAGATCGCTCGGTGGTGCGCTGCTGACCCACAATAGGCCCACAGCCCCTCTCGGAAGAGACGTTCACGCTCGGCCACGGTCATGGGGGCGCGTCCTAATTGCATGGGTTCCCCGGCTTCGGTGTCAACCACTGCAGGAGGTGGAGAGCCGACATTTCCATGGGTGGTGGGAGTGAAGGTGGTCAATGGGTGTGGAGTCGTGTAGGCAAAGGTGGGTGCTGGCGGCAGGCTTCGGGCGAGAGAGGAGGCGCTGGTCAATCCGGAGGGCGAGCTAAATCAGTCCCTCCAGTGTGGCAGGAAGCTCTCGCCAGGCTATTTCGCCTTTAATCCGGAAAGCTAGCCCCTTGTAGTAGGATGTCCGGAGCGCTGCGTCTCCCCAGGTGGTTTGTACTGCAAGGGTGCAGAAGTCAGCGGTATAGCGACTCATGGACAATCCACCCTGCCGCAGGTGGTACAGCTTTGTGTCGGTCTCCACCTCTCCCGCAAGATGTTCAAAGGTGAGTTTTAACTGGCGGGTGAATTCATTGTATGAATGGGCGGTATCGAATCAGAACAAAGGACTGCCCTGGCCCACTCAGCTGCCTGCTCTGACAGCAACGAAATGAGGAGAGCAATGCGTAACCGATTGGTGGAGTATTTGATGGCATTAAACTCAAACACCAGATCTAGAGCAGTTAGGAAAACCCTGCACACCGCCGCGACGGAAGGGGGGGGGGGGGCGTTGTTAGAGTATGGGGGCTGTTAGCACGAAGATGCGCGTTCTCCCGCCGAAGCTCCGTTTAATTGTTTATAAGCTCGACATGCCGATCTACCACGTCGCATAGGTGCGCATAATCTGCTGGGTTTACCGCTTGTGGCTCAGTCATTTTGTCACGATACTAACTGGGATGATCTGAAGATTTAGCACACTTAGCGGATAGCCCTTTGTAGCGTGGATGGTAAACTCAAAAGCGAAAGCGAGCGAGTAGGCAGGATAACCACGCGATTTAATCTAAGGACTCTCACAGAAGGGGAGCAAGGGAAAAACACAAATTTAACCTGCGTCCTATAAACATACACTCAATGATGTGTCTTCTAATTATGTTACCCAAGGGAAGCATGTATATTACGAACAGCAGAGGTCCTTAAACTGACTCTTGTTGTAACGGTTAACCCCTAGAGGGCGCCAAAGCGCCTGGGTTTGTTTGTTTTAGTTTGGAGTTTATGTTTAAGTTGGACTGCGTGTCCCAGACTGCACCTCGGTCAGGTGACGTGGGAGTTCACCTGAACCGAGGTAAGATAATTAAGTTAATTATAAATAGCCTGACTGGAGCGCAGTCAGGCGTCTAGCTTTTGTTGTCGTTATTTAGTGTATGATTTAAGTCTGTGTTTTCTTTATGTGTTGCTTTAATAATAAAAGCCGATATTGAACCGCCAGCTCGCCTCCTGCAATTATGCCACGCACACACACACGCCGACTGAAGATCCGTAACAGAAAGCTAGACCGTAAAAGTGGCATAGCGGAGGTCGCTCCCTCAGATGTTTTTTGGGGGGGCGCTATTACCATCTCGTCCGAGCTGGCGGAATGGATACAGGACAGCGAGGAGCAAGGAGAGAGGGAGCTGTTGCAGAGCTGGGAGGGCTGCAAGCTCGCCGAACCGGCGGACTGGCTGGGAGACAGCGAGGAGCAGCGAGAGACAGAGGCGCGGCAAAGCTGGGAAGGCTGCAGGCTCGCCATCCGGCGGACGCCGTTTAGAGGTGAGGCAGCTGAGGGAAACAGGTTCCCACGCTCCGACGAGGAAGTACGGGCCAGGGAGGTCGGGTACATCGGAGGCGAACGGGAACAAGAGCCCGAGGAGGAGCAAGGTAAAAAGGAGGATGGGACCCGGGAACTGCTCAAGTTCTGGGCAAAGGTGAATGGGGAGCGCATTCGGGGCCTGCAAGAGCAGGTGGAACAGCTCCAACACCTGCTCATCCGACTCCACGAGAGCCAAGCAACAGGCTCTGAGCCTCCTCCTTCTCAGCCTCTGCTCGAAACAGAGGACGACGGGCTTCCGCCACCTCCGCCTCTCTTCCTCGTGGAAGACGCGTTTCCTCCACCTCCGCCACCTCAGCACGACGCGGAGGACTACGCGCCGCTACAGTACGGCGACGAGGACGCGTTTCCTCCACCTCCGCCGCCTCTGCCCGATATGGGGGACGTCGCTCCCGCTCCACAGCCGCCCTGTATAGCGCACGTCGCTCCAGCTCCTCAGCCCGGCTGCGAGGACGGCACGCTTCTTCCTCCGCCTCCCGGCTTTGAGGACGTCGCGCTTCTTCCTCCGCCTCCTGGCTTTGAGGACGTCGCTCCAGCTCCTCAGCCGCCGAGCGTCGCCCCAGCTCTTAAGCCTCGCATGCGGGCGTGGATTACGCAGGCTTGCCAACCCTGCTTGCAAGAGGGGATCGACCGCCTCGGTGTTGGGGGTCCAGACTGGGACCGCTGGGGAGGGAGTCCGGGTCCTCCGGTAATGCTCGGGAGGAGCATTTTTTAGGGGGGGGTACTGTAACGGTTAACCCCTAGAGGGCGCCAAAGCGCCTGGGTTTGTTTGTTTTAGTTTGGAGTTTATGTTTAAGTTGGACTGCGTGTCCCAGACTGCACCTCGGTCAGGTGACGTGGGAGTTCACCTGAACCGAGGTAAGATAATTAAGTTAATTATAAATAGCCTGACTGGAGCGCAGTCAGGCGTCTAGCTTTTGTTGTCGTTATTTAGTGTATGATTTAAGTCGGTGTTTTCTTTATGTGTTGCTTTAATAATAAAAGCCGATATTGAACCGCCAGCTCGCCTCCTGCAATTATGCCACGCACACACACACGCCGACTGAAGATCCGTAACACTTGTGGGACCCCATATTTCACTGGCATTACACCATCGGTTCTCCATTTAGATCTACAAAATGGTATCAATCAGACATGTATGATCTAAACCATTTTTATGCCTGTCCCTGAATACCTATATGATTTTGTAAGCGATCTATGAGAGTATTATGATCTACAGTGTCGAATGCAGCACTAAGATCAAGCAAGACTAGTATTGAGATGCAGCCTTGGTCCGAAGTTAAAAACAAGTCATTTGCAATCTTAATTAGTGTAGTTCCTGTACTATGATGGGGCCTGAAACCTGACTGAAATTCTTCAAGGATGTTGTTTTCCTGCAAGAATGTGCATATTTGAGCTGATACTACTTTTTCTAATATTCTTTATATAAAGGTTTGAAATCGGTCTGTAATTTGTTATCTCATTCGCGTCCAAATTAGATTTTTTAAGAAGCAGCTTAATAACTGCCAACTTAAAATGATTAGGGACGTGACCTAATTTGGCCTTTGTGACAGTAGCTACAATTTCTTCCTACAATGGGACCTGAAAGGGTGGGATATATTAGACAGCAAGTAAACATTTTGTCCCTGAACTTTTTCTGTTTGTCGGAACAGAGAAAATGGGCAAATGCAAGGATTTGAGCAACTTTGACAGGGACCAAATTGTGCTGGTTAGATGACTGGATCAGAACAACATAGGTGTATACACAGGTGTACAAGTTGTAAACATAAATAGGTGTAAAAGTTGTTTACACAACAACCATTAAATGTGGTGTTTTGTAAAAACATAACAAAATGGTCTGATTGTAGCAGGTCTTTGTAGTAAACAAGTACAAATAACAACATACAACGATTACCAACATATAACTTTAATCATTAGCTCTAGATTAATTTGGGAAGTTTTGGCAGTTTGCTGGTCTGGAACATTTAGGTGTATATTGTGCAATGTCAAAGGTGAAAGACATAAGCAGTTGTCCTAAATAAGCAACTGTTGCTGCAAATTAATCTGGAAAGGATTATAAAACCATTTCCAAACTATTTAGAGTTCAATGTTTTACAGTGAGTGAGATTATCTACAAGTCGAAAGCATTGAGAACAATTGTCAATCTTCTCACAGTGGATGTCACACACTCACCCCAAGGTCAGGCTGTGCACTGCTCAGAGAAATCCAAAACTTTAAAAGCAGCATTTCAGCCCCTAAAAGCATCAATGTGCATGTTAAATGTTGAAGTCAAAGACAGCACAATTAGAAGAAGACTGAATAAGGATGGCTTATTTGAAAGGGTTGCCAGGAGAAAGCATCTTTTGTCTAAAAGAACATGGAAACATGACTGAGGTTTTCAAAACTGCTTCTGAACAAAACCACAAGATGTCTGGAACAATGTCCAAAAGACACATAAGATAAAATTAAGTTGTTTGGCCTTAATGCCCAGCATAACATTTTAGCAGAAAAAAAACTCATACCCACTGTTAAGCATAGTGGTGGAGCCGCAGTGATGTTGGCTTGTTTTTGCAGCCACAGTACCTGGACACCTTGCAGTCATTAAGGTAATCTTAAACCACTCTGTATACCAGAGCATTCTAAAAACAAATGTGAGGCCATTTGTCTGACAGCTAAAGCTTGGGGCAAAATTGGGTCATGCAACAGAACAATGATCTGAATCTCACCAGAATAGCTAAAAAAATAAAATAATCCCCAAAAGTTTTTGGAATGGCTGAGTCAAAGTCCGGGTTTCAACCCAATTGTAATACTGTATGACCTTAAGAGAGCTGCGCATAAAAGAATGTGCAAAAACCTGAATGAACTGAAGCAATGTTATAAAGAGGAATGGGCCCAAATTCCACCAAAATGATGTGGGAGACTGATGAAGTCATACAGGAAACAAATACTTCAGGTTATTTTAGCTAGAGTTGGATATTCAATCTACAAAGTCATAGAGGTACTTAGTATTGCCCATATTTTTCTTTTTTTCACAAGTAAACACAGTATATAAAATTTATATATAGTAAATTTTATATATAATAAATATTGTTTTCCCCATAGTTAGCAAATGCAAATTATTGAATACAATGTGAACAGTAAATGTATTTTAAATATCAAAAAAATAATAATTTGGGGTAGCGTGGTGGTGTAGTGGTTAGCACTGTTGCCTTGCTCCTCCAGGATCCAGGTTTGATTCCTGTCTCTGTGTGCATGGCATTTACATATTCTCCCTGTGCTTGGTGGGTTTCCTCCAGGTACTTTGGTTTCCTCCCACAATCCAAAAACATGTAGCTTAGGTTAATTGGCGTTTCCAAATTGTCCATTGTGTGTGTGTGTGCCCTGCGATGGATTGGCACCCTGTCCAGGGTGTACCCGGGTTGTGCCCTAAGTCTCCTGGATAGGCTCCAAGAGACCGCGACCCTGAATACAGGATTAAGCGATATAAATGAAAATTGAAAATATATGAGACATAATTTCATAGTCAATATAAAAACCTCTTAAAAACAGTAAATTCACGTCCCATTCTTTTATTTCCGTCTAGGCCTCCTCCAGCCTCGCGGGGGCGAGCACGCAGCGCGCGAGACCTGTCCCTGTTGTTTCAGCCAACCCCCTCTTCCCCTCACAAAGCGCGAGACTGGAACTCGCTCATCATCTGGGGCTCGAGAACCCAGAGGAAGTGCCCGCGACATATCAGCTCGAGCCGAGTTTAAAAGTGATTTAACGGCTGATTACTGTAGTTCTTATTCCGGATGTGTGAGAGGACGACTAGCCGTGTACGTCTGTAACGAGGAAAAGTGAAGATTCGTTAGATTTTTCTTGACTGTTTTGTAAATAATGTAGGTTAAACGTTTTGGGATAAGACATGAAAGACCAAGGTGAGGAACGCTAGCTAACTTTGTTAGCTGGTTCGCTAACATTTTTAGAACCTTTTTTTAGAAAGGTTTTTTTTGGTTGGCATTAAAGCTGAAACAAATTCAACTGGAGTAAAAACTCTTTTGCTGCTAGGACTGTATTTACCTTACATATTCTGGGAGATATATTTGAACATTCATGTGTCGGTTCAAAAATTAGGTTACCAAGCAAGGTAAGTAAAAAAAAAAAAAATGATAATTTGATCATATTTTTATTTTGTTGGATTTTGCTACCTTTATCGATGTAGCTGATACTCACTAAAAGTTAGCAGTGTTTGGACGAAGTATTGAATCTTTACGCTTTTGTGTGTTTTATTGTAACGTTTAGCATAAGTAGCTAGGTGGCTAACTATTACCTATCAGTTGTTATAGAAATTACAGTTACAGACCGAGATAGCTAACAAACCTTACAAGTTTACTCAGTAAACCTACACAAGCTTTTTGATAAAACACCTCTGACTGAAAGTGTGTGCCATTTTTAGGACCGAAGAAAATTAATTTGGGCTGCTTTAATTCTCATGATTATTCATACACTTTCAGCTTTTCTATATAATTTAGCTACCTTGTAAAAACAGGACTACATAACTAATAATTAATGTCGGAGTGCAAACTGTTGTCAGTATTATTAGGGTAATTCAGTTGTGATGTCTAAAACTTCTTTAGATTTAAAACAGATAAACTACACACATGCTACCATATTAATAAAGTAGTTAGAAGGGATGAACATCTGAGGCTTCCACATGATATGATTTTGATTGTTGGAGCAAGGGTTTGATATTTGGTCATTACTGAATCTTATTACGACCCTGCTGCAGTATAAGAGGAATAAAACACTCTTGGACATGCTGCTGTAAGAGAATAATTAAGTGTAGTAACCATGATGTCAGTAGGTATCACAACACCAAGCTGTTGATTAGTTTTCTATTTCTGCATGTCATGTTTTACTTCTGCACTTATACTATCAAGTATCAAGCCATTGATGCTATGCCTAGTTAATCGGTTGTGGATGTGTAGAAACTGTTCTTTTAAATTTCCTGAAAAACATTATATTGCCTAAAGAACTGTATAGCAGTTTTAACATTGCAATTAAATGTAGGATTTCTTTTTAGCATTATCAAGGTTTATGGCATTGTTATTATTGTGGCTTGGTATTAAAATGCCGGACTCTGATGACTTTATTTAAGCCTGTACAAAGTGCTCTTCTCATTTCTTCTCCTTTCTTTAGTTTTACACCAGGCCCAAATTTTACTTGCTGCATTTATGAGTAATAAATGAGCCATGGAAAAACCAAATCATGAAAAAGGAAACGAGAGAAGAAATGCAGGCATGTCAGATGCTGTTAAGTTTTTCTATTTTCCTTTCACATCCACAAATTAGTTGGTGCATCTACCAGCGAGAGGCTTCCAACAAGTTAGAATAGGATTGAAGTGACATTTTGATGCATTACATACATTACTGTATAAACTATCTTCTCATACCTTATGACATGATGTAGGCAAAGAGTTTATGGTCTCAGGGTTAAACACAAAGGCTTATTGGTGAGGAAAAATTTGTTCTCGTGTGTTATTTTAAATTTTATGCATTCAAACAAACCACTAACAAACTCCTCAACCTTAACTCTCATAGTCACAGTAATAGTAAACTTTGTATTGTAAAGCTCTGTCATTACCCATGGTTAAATTGGTCTATAAGCATCAATATTTGCATTCTGCTCATGTGCTCATCTTGCAAACATCTTTCATTGCTTATTTAAGGATATTAGGTGATTGTATGAGTGAAGATAAGCATTTATAGAGGATCTTATATGTAGGAACTTTTCTATAGCTTACAACAGGCGTGCATTGTTGCCTGTTTGTTAGTGTCAAAGCATGTTCATGTTACTGTAACTACATACCTGGTTCAAATTTCCTTCTCACAGTATGCTGCCCACTCATGCAAATCATTTCAGACCTCTATTTGACATCTTAGCAACGCATAATCAATCATATAAATTCCCATACAGCCAGGCTTGTATTCATCTTCTCGGAGCTGAGTTATGACATCAGAAGTCCTGACCTTTCCATACCACTGGAATTATGGGATTGAAAAGTGACATGTTTACACATTTTGTAGTTTTGACTGGCTACCTTTTATGTGGTAGTTTTGGAGATACTGTAATCCCTGGAGCACTATTTCCCATATTTTTTAAATAAAATTTTAGACCCAGCCCAAGTAAGGAAAACACTAGCGCTGTTCTTCATGACCCAAGCTGGAAATGATGGTGAATTTTTATGAGGCAGTGACAGGAAATTGCTAATTCACTGTAGTATACTTATAGCCACATCTTATGTGGTAAACCCCTAACTGACTGTACTAGATAAATGCCTTTCAGTGTGTATGAAAACGCAAAGTGGATTTTACATAAAAGCTTTTATTAAAAAAGGGAAGTGGAGTTGATTAGTGTCCTGATTTGGGATAAGCATGTCTATTTGTTTAATTAGATTATTAATAGAAGAGGATTTGATAATTGAAAAGTATTAATGTAGCAAAAATTATAAAAAAAAAAAAAAAATGTCTCAATTTATATCCTTGGGGTTTTCAGTTATGAAGAGACCAATTTGAAATAAAGGCAAAAATAAATATTCACTGATTTTCTTGCCAACTGAAATCCTCAAATGCTAACTTCATTTTACTTCCTGCTGTGTGCAAATAATCAGATCTTTTGAGGTAGAAATGTAGATTTTAGAGCTTGGAATCAGTGAATCGACTTTCTGGTATGAACCAAATGCAGGAATAGAAATAGCAACTTATGAGTTTCAGGGGACATGGGAGACACAATTGCTGGTTGCTACTGTTGCACCATGACACCATAATCAGTTGTAAATTTTGACGGAGAGTTTACAATAAGTTTGTGAGTTAATGGAGAAAAAAGTTTGGGGTTTTTTTTGGTCCAAAATGGAGATGAGGATTATTCTAGTTTTTTCTTATTTTCTTACCAGGAAAATACCAGAAACCGTCTTGTCCACTGACATACTCTAGCAATTTCCATGGTTAAACTTTTGTTTTGTATAGTTTTTTTTCCTTTCTTCTTTCTGTTCTCGCTTTGATTTTCTTGTTGGCCTCTAGGTTCATATCAATGCTGACGATAGTAGCTTGCACCTAAAATGATGTAGCCCACAAATTCCCCAAGATGTCACAGACCTTGTAAATGTGCATAATGTTTATTTAGAACTTAATGCACTAGTGTGAGGGTTTTTTTGTGCATGTGAAGTGAAGCCTTTAATCGGAAAGTAGTCTGATGCAGTCTAACACGGATATTGAAGGGTGTGTGCTTTATAGGGAGTAGGGAAAAGAAAGCACAGCTTTTAATCATATCCCAAATAATCAACAAAGTCACATTGTGTGCAGTACAGATGGCACTCTTGGCGTGGTGGAAATGTTCATAAACTTTAAATGAAAATGTAAATGTTCAAAGTGAATTCACCCAGGATGGCATTCTTTCACTCTGATGGCATCTCCCCCCCCAGAGCTAAATTTTAAAAATAACCATAATTACAGTGTATGTAAGGAAAAAGTGGGTCTGGTCAGTTGGGAATGGTCTGATACTCTCTCTCTCTCTCTCTCTCTCTCTCTCTCTCCCTGTGCTGTTTCCACTTTGTCCGACCCACTTTCTCTACAAATTTGGGCTACAAAATATCTTGGTCATAAAGTTTTCAGGTTTGAAGCAATTCTCCAATTTATAGCAAAAAGATGTGGTTGATTTTCTGTAAAATAACATCTGCAGTTTCACCTGTTTTAAGAGTAAAAGAATCAAAGAGCAACAATAAGATGTAAATGATTTGCAGATCCGCATAATGTTGTATTTGCAAGCTTTCATGGACTTGCGTTTTTTCCCTGGACTGAATGATGTGCATTTGGTGAAGGGTACTGTGCTGTTTTCGAGTCCAGGAGCAGTCCCCAGAACTGGTTCTGTTGGAAATTGGGGATGTGAGTCTCATTTCTATCAGACTCTGCTGCTCATCAGGTGTAAAAGCTCTTCACTAGTCATCCCATGTCATCGAGTAACATGATTGGAGTCACTTGTTGTGTTACTTCCTGTATCTGTGTCCTTGATGGTGGGAAAGAGCTGGTCTAGTCAGTGCTGCAAATAGATCACTCTTGTGATGCGAGTACTTGCATCATGAAAAATGGTTTTAAATAACCTTGTACAAGAACACTTGCATGTTTGCCATTTTTCCTGCCCAATGATATGCTTTCAAAGATCACTGGTCTTCACCTTTTAACTGTTTCCACTAAAAAAAGCAGCAAATCTATAAATCCATTGTACAAAATTTGCAAACTTTTAAATCACAAAGTGGTTTATGTACTTGTGGATTGTCAGTCCACAATTTGGATGCATTGTGTGTGTGACAGACAGACAGAGAAAGCAAGAATGTTATTATGAGGCCCACCCTCAGAGCCCAGAATCAGTGTTGAAAAAGCCATAGTCTGAATGCATTGCCTATCAGTTCATTTTGATTGTCGTTTCCCACCTACAACTTTGTCATGACTTGGAAGATTCACACCATAAATTTTCCAGGCTATAGCACAGAAATCACAAACAAGTAAATGTGATAGAATTTCCAACAGTAAAAAATGTCTATTGTAGGCCAAACGGCAATAAGTTTCTCTTTCCTTCCCCCACACTGGGCAACACTTTTTGGCAAGTGTGAAAATCCAAGCGATCATCATTTCCTTTTTTTTTTCTTTCTTTTTTTCTTGGAACCAACAGAAGCCGTTCTCAGACCACTCTCATTTTCAGAGAGCCACACCAGATCCAGTCAACCTGTAAATGTTATTAATGCTGACAATATTGAATAAAACATGACTTCAATTAAGTGCAATTCTGTCTGAATACATTGGTTAAACTTTCTATTCCACCACAGCACTGTCCGATTGTCAAATCTGATTAGTCAGAGGTTGTTGATTGATTTTCAATAACAGCTCTGACCACAGTGCAGCTGCAAATCGCTTTTTACGCACTCATTATAATACATTAGACTTTCTATAGAAACGGCTCTTTCACATGATGAATGCTCCATAAATGGATTAAAAACTGTCATCAGTGACTTGATGCTTTTGTGTAAGGAGATTAAAACGAAAGGTGTTAGCCATTCGTAAAAGTCAGAGTGAAAGCTATAACTTAAGGTCTTCAGCTTTAGTTTATGCTTTTTGCAGTTTGCCTGTAATATGACAATCTGCATTTTGTCTTGCCGACAAGAGAAAGAGAATAGACTTCATCATACCAGCATTTCATTACATATATTGTCAGAGAAAGTTAATCGAAGTGCAGCTTGTTTAGAAATGAGGCTTGTAGCTGTGAACAAGTTGCTAATAAAGACTAACCTGGCTTTCTGTGTAATTAATTTTGAGAGCAGTTATAAAACACTTGATTCTAGAGGTGTTAGTGCTGCTGGATCTAAAACCTTTGCTAAGTTGCTTGTGCCTGATGGCTTACACCTACACCATGATTCATCACAAACAGCTTTTGTCAGCCTTCCGGTCAGACAGACAGCCATGTGTTTAGGCCTTGGAAAACATTCTCTCACTCTTTAGTTGATTATTGGTGGTGAGTGGTTCAGTAGCAGTGTGGCTCTCGTGCCCATGTCCTCAGTGAAAACCCAGACACTGAGCTCATACAGGAAGTGCCAGGTGTGTGTGTGTGTGTGAGAGAGCTTTTAGAGAAAGATTTAAGTACTACAGGCATTGTTAATTGCTTCAAGGAAAAAAAATCCTGGCTTATTCATGCAAACCCAGTTGTAAGCCATTTTTACATTTGTCGTTGCGTTAACTCTGTAAATTACTTTGTATATTAAAAGCTTTTTATTGGGAAATTGGGGGACCGTAATTGTTCTGTAGTTGGCAAGGTCAGTATCTTCAGAGCGATATTGACCAGAATTGGAATCGGAATAGGAGTATGGACCCCCTACCTGTAACATTTTGTTTATATGCTTGACTAGGGATTGATTTCAAGACTAAATGTCCACTATAAGAGAATTCATTACCATAAAAACAAAAAAAAATGGGCCAGTGATCATGGAGCAATGACAGTGGTTTAGCTTGTTTCACCTTTATGCAAATTCCAAGCCAAGAGTTGGACAACTGTTTCCATTGTCTGTATACAAATGTGTCCGTTTGGACTGAGGACTTTTTTCAGTAGCACATCTGAGCTGGAATGTGTCTCTGGATGCTGCTGTAAATGGACTAAAATAAGGAATTTTTGAATTTCACAAGTTTGCAAGAGTAGCATGACCATTTATTTGAAGTCCAGTTTTTCAGGATTAATTCACATCCTGCTTTATAAACAGACGTGCTCCTAAAGAGGTACGGCACTAGTGACGGGAGTGAAGGGAAAATCATGCTGTTTGTCCAATGGACAGTTAGCTTAATTATAAGCGAAAGATTGATCAAGTCATAGGTGTGGCTCACACCTATGACATGATGCAGCACATCCTGTTTACACACTCAGCAAAAAGTTATAAGCAAATGTTTTTGCTACTAGATGTTGTGTTGTCTTTTTGAATTGAATGCAAAAGACCTTCCGGTCTGACCTAGTATCTTCATTGTTTGCTCCATATGTATGTAATTTTAAAGGGACTGTTTGCAATAAGCATAAGAGTTATGACATGTTTATGTGCTGCTTTTATTGAAGCATTGATATCATACATGTATTCTAACCTACATAGATCTAACTTCAGATATATCTGTCTTTGGCTTATGTCTTCATTCACTGTCTGATATACAACTGCAAAGTAGGGCTACATGATTCTTGACAAAATGTGAATCAGTAACACTTTCTCACATGTTAGTTTATATTATTAATATTATTATTTTATAATAGCATAAGGCAAATATAACAGTGTTCGGTATTCTGTTATTAAATACATAGTTTAGTATTTATTGTTGTCAGAGGGTTTGTTTGCTCAGTCTTACCACACTTCCAGTGTACCCCTCTTTCCTCTTCCAGTGTACTGCAGCTTTTACTCTGTTCTCAGAGTCTGTGTAACAGCTCCAATCAAGGTTTAATTATCTAATACTTTGTTATAGCCCAATTAGAACTGCATGTGGCTGTCTCTGATCAGACAGTAATATGTATTTTGGTTTAACGTGTGTGAGAGACATCCCTATAATGTAACACCCTGTAACACCCCTATCTCACCTGTCTGGTTTCGCTTGGTGGCCGTAAGTTCGGTTCATCGCGATTCACCGCAAGTTTTAGCGTAGTGATTTATATTTCCAATCTTTCTGCACGAAAAAAACGTTTAATTTTTATGGTGGCCCTTGCGGAATCTCACGGAACGTCAGGCGTTCACTCGCCGTGGCTCACCACGAGTCAAACCACATAGGTGTTTGACACATCTATACGCATTGAGTAAACACATAAAGCATTAAAACAAGTCAATCAGAAACAGGTTGTCGGAATATAAAGAAAAAAGCATATGGTTGGCTGGAATTCAGCGAGCAGAGTGTTGTGATATTAAGCATGCACAGGAGCTACAGTTTGAGCACAACACAAGGTAATTTAATAGTGTTTTCTGTTGCACTTTTTAAAAGGAGTTGTATAAAAATAGCTATAGCAATCCGCGATTGTTGTCAAGTAAATAAGTAAACTTGTGAGTGCTGCATGATCTGATTGCAGGAAAATACACACAAGTGAATCATCATCATTCAGAAATTAGATTGCGTGTATGAATCGAGATTATTATTTTTTTTCTTGATTAATTATGCAGCTCTACTACAAATGATAACATTACCCAAAACAGGTTTTGAGTTTAAAGTCCAAGATGACCAGAGGAGGAAATGCTTGGCTCTAAACGTGCATTAGATCCTGTGCCAGTTGTACACTACTTTTGAATAAAATCACGTTCAAAAAGAAGAAATAAAAACAATGCCTACCAAATTTCATGAGAAAATCTTCCACAATTTAAATGGTTTTGCGAAGCTAACATTTTTTTTTTTCGTAATTGTGACTAGAAAGGGGGTGAAATTGAGAACAGTTGACTCTTAGTACTCTGTGACAGAAGTATGTGGTCTCAAAGACATTGCACACTTTTAATTCTCAGAATGCAAGAGTTTAGGAAGAGTGAGACTTTTTGCCTTAATTTTTTTTTTATCTGCTTAAGACTGCTATGTCTATTTCTCTTGTATAACTCTGCCGAAAAAGAAAATCTACATATCTTATTGTTTGAAAAATAATAGAGAAATAAACAAAATGGCACTTTCTCCAAGCCCCAACAGTTACCAGTTTTTCTTTTAGCATCTGCCTTTCAGTCTCTCAGGCTGAGTTGAGAAAGGTTCTGAAGTCAGAAAGGCGGGGCCACTCAATGACGTGAGATTCCATTTGGATATGCCAGCTATTCCCAGAGCTCTGCTTTTTCAGTCAAAGGCAGCAGGATCAACAGCACCAGTTTGCCATGGTCTGAAAAATGACAGGAGCTGTAATGTTATTGGTTAAAATGGCAATGGATGTATCCTAGAACTGAAAATACTTGAAGAAGCAATGTTAACCCACTTGGATAAAGTAGGACAAAGTTTTCTGCAGACACTCTGCAGCGTGACTGTATAGTCAGAAGTTAATTATGGTACTCCTTATTCTGTCCTTCGTTGCATCCAAGTGAATTATAGCATCCCGCTGTGGATAATACTTTCAAGATGTGTTTAGGACACTGCAGTACACACTCCTGCATGTCGCAGAGGCATGTGTTCCAGCTTACATGACCTAGTTAAAGCATTTTTAAGGTGCCCCTGTAACCCCAAAATAATGGTTTGGAGTTTTTTGTTTCTGACCCTTAGAATTGTACACCAAAGATATATGATCGTAAAAAAAATCTTGCCCAACAGTAGCTGGTCATTAGCAGGTATTCAAATTCAAATTCAAATTTTATTTGTCACATACACAAACATACACAGTACGAAATGTAGTGAAATGTATTATACGACTGCCATTGACCCTAGAAGAGAGTTAAATTTTACGAATAAGAAATAAATATGAATAAAAGAAATACGATAGAAATTAAATTACAAAATTAAATTAAACTAGGAAAAATAGAACTAAAAATAAAAATAGAAATGTGCTATGAAAAAATAGAACTAAAAATAAAAATAGAAATAGGATGTACAAAATAGAAATATACTGTGCAAATTGAAATATACTTTACGGTGTGTGCAAATATGCATGGAACAAAGTGTCTTAGTGCAGAGGTTATTAAAGTGACTTTGTGCACTGGTCCAGGATGTAAACGTAAAACTGTAAAATGTAGTGTAGTTGTGAAGGTAGGTGTGCAAAGTTATTAAAGTGTCTTTGTGCAATGGTCCAGGATGTAACGTACGACATGTAGTGTATATATGAAGGTAGGTGAGCGTGTAATTGTCCATAGTGTTCATGGATGTAAGAAGATTGATGGATTTGACCAATTATGAAAATATTGTGTAGTTCTGCATAGTGGTGTGGTTGTGGTTGAGAGACCTTATCGCCTGCGGGAAAAAGCTCCTCCTCAGTCTCTCTGTGTTGGCCTTCAAGGAGCGGAATCGCTTCCCAGACCGCAACAGAGTAAACAGTCCGTTATTGGGGTGGCTGAGGTCCTTCACGATCTTCCTGGCCTTGGTCAAGCACCGCTTGTTGTAGATCGAGTGCAGGTCAGGGAGCTCGATGCGGATGATGCGCTCAGCTGATCGCACCACCCTCTGTAGAGCTCGTCTGTCCTGCATGGTGCTGTTCCCGAACCAGGTCGTGATATTTCCCGTCAGGATGCTCTCGATGGTGCAGGAGTAGAAATTCCTGAGCACCTTGGAGGGCAGTCTAAAGTCTCTCAAGCGTCTGAGGTGGTAGAGACGCTGCCGGGCCTTTTTTACCACGGTGTTGATGTGACAGGACCATGCCAGGTCCTGCGTGATGTGAACACCGAGGTATCTGAAGCTGTCCACTCTCTCCACTGGGCTCCTGTTGATGACGGGGGTCTGGTAGTTCCTCACCTGCTTTGTACTAAAGTCCACTATCAGCTCCTTTGTCTTACTGACGTTCAGGAGGAGATTGTTCCTCTGGCACCAGTTCTCCAGATTTCCAACCTCCTCCAGGTAGGCCGTCTCATCATTGTTCGTGATCAGGCCCACCACAACAGTGTCGTCAGCGAACTTGATGATGGTGGTGGAGCTGGTAGTGGCCACGCAGTCGTGGGTGTACAGAGAGTACAGCAGGGGGCTCAGAACACAACCCTGGGGGGCTCCAGTGCTGAGAGTGAGAGGGGCTGAGACATGTCCGCCCATCCTTACTGCCTGTGGTCTGCCAGTTAGGAAGTTGGAGATCCACTGACACATAGATGAGCTGAGTCCCAGGTGCTCCAGCTTGGTGGTAAGTGTGGAGGGAATTATGGTATTAAATGCAGAACTGTAGTCGATGAAGAGCATTTTCACATAATTCCCCCTCCGAGTGTCCAGGTGAGTGAGAGATGTGTGGAGGAGATGTGAGATTGCATCGTCCGTGGAACGGTTTGGACGATAAGCGAACTGTAGTGGGTCGAGTGTGTCTGGTAGTGAAGAGATGATGAAGTCTCTGACCAGGCGTTCAAAGCACTTCATCACTACTGAAGTGAGGGCTACAGGGCGATAGTCATTGAGTGAAGCAGGATGAGGTTTCTTTGGGACAGGAACAATGATGGACTCTTTGAAGCATGTGGGGATCACCGACTGAGATAAAGAGATGTTGAATATCTCAGTGAACACAGGTGCTAGCTGGTCTGCGCAGGCTCTGAGGAGACGGCCTGAGATGCCGTCTGGTCCTGCTGCTTTCCTGGTGTTCACTCTCTTGAAGGCTCTCCTCACGTCATGCTCGGTGATGATGAACGCGCTTCCGGTGCTGGCAGTGACTTCCTGTCTGCAGCCGTTAGCGCCGCTAGCATTAGCATCGCTAGCGTCCTTAGCTGCAGCCTCGAAGCGAGCATAGAAAGTGTTGAGCTCATCTGCCAGAGTCACGTCTGCGTTTATCATACCGGATGTTGGTGCTTTATAATCCGTTATTGTTCTCAATCCCTGCCACAGGCTCCTAGAGTCACTCTGTTGGAGCTGTGACTCTAGTTTCCTCCCGTAGCGCTGCTTCGCCTCTTTCACCGCCTTCCGGACGCTGTATGACGCAGCCTTGTACGGTTCCATGTCCCCCGACGCGAGTCCCGTGTTGTAGGCAGCGGTGCGAGATCTCAGAGCGTCGCGGATGGTTTTATCCACCCACGGCTTCTGGTTGGGAAACGTTTTAATAGTCTTTTTTTCTACGGTATCGTCCGCTAATTTCCCGATGAATCCCACAACCGCTTCCGTAAACACGCTGACGTCACCATCGGAGCTGTTTCTGAACATGTCCCAGTCTGCGTCATCGAGTGCGTCCTGTAACGCGGCCACCGATTGGTCCGTCCAGCGCGCGACCTCCCTCTGAACCGGAACTTCCTGTTTCAGCCTTTGTTTGTATTTTGGCATGAGGAAGATAGCGGCGTGGTCGGATTTACCAAACGGTGGACAAGATTGTGCCTTGTAGCCGTCCTTGACCGTTGTGTAGCAGTGGTCCAGTGTCCTTTCGCCCCTGGTGGGGCAGGTGATATGCTGATAAAAGTTTGGCGCTGCGCGTTTGAGGTTGGCACTATTAAAGTCCCCCGCCACAATAAGCGCAGCGTCCCGGTGTTGTGTTTGTTGCTGTGTGAGTGCCTCATGCAGCTCGCATAAGGCAGTGTCCGTGTCCGCTTGTGGTGAAATATAAACGGCGCTGATTATGACCGATGTAAACTCCCGAGGAAGGTAAAAAGGACGACACATGATGGACAGTAGTTCCAGGTTTGGTGTGCAGGAGCGTGTGAGAGGAACAACGCTCGCGCTGTTGCACCAGCTGCTGTTCACCATTAAACACACGCCGCCTCCCCTTGACTTCCCCGAGTCCCGCGTCCTGTCCATGCGGTGAACCGAGAAGAACTCGGCCGGCTGAATGGCGTGGTCCGGCACCGCTGGGTTCAGCCATGTCTCGGTGAAGCAGAGGAGATTGCAGTCCCGAATGTCTCTCTGGAACTTTATCCTGGCCCTGAGGTCATCGAGCTTGTTTTCCAGTGACTGGACGTTGGCGAGCAGGATGCTAGGCAGAGGTGTGCGGTGTGCACGGGCTCTCAGCCTGTTCCTGACGCCGGCTCGTTTTCCTCGGGGCCGCCGCTTCGCGTCGCGTCCTTTGTTGTCCCTCAGGATCTCACTCGGCCAGCTCGGATCCGGAGTTAAAAACGTCGAATTGTGAGTACATTGTATACCAATAGAAACAAGAGTGTCTCTATCATAACTAATGTACCCCATGGTGGTAATTTTGCCGGTTTTAAAACGCTGTAAACTAACTTAAAGAACAAAAACAAAGAAAAGGTGGTCGGAGCAGTCGTGACGGCAGCCGACCTCACCGGCGCCATCTTGAGGTAATAAATTCTTTGTGTTTTTGGCTTTGCTTGTTTAGCTGAAAAAAGTTCCCATTATCTCTTCACTGTTCTCTATATTTAGCTAGTTTACCAAGCTAGCTCAGTGTGGCCACCTGCCCATCACACCAATATGAGCCTACTGAATTGTAATGAGACAGAATTGTTCAAGCCTTTGTTGTTTTAACAGCCTATAATTATAAAAGAGTACTAGTGTGGTTAGGATATCTGATATCTAATGTGAAGAGGCCTAGTAGACGGATGGTTTTTCAACTCATCCCATAGTGTCAAGCTACTTGATTACTGGCACCCTGACCATGGTAAACCATGTCTTTAGAGCTTACTTGAAACAAGTTTTAGCCTGTTCGTTTCAGGGAAGGGAATTTATAACTGCTTATAACTTTGTGACCAGTTAGATATAGCAGGGTGTGGTATGTCTTGAATGCTGTTGACTGTTCAAACAACTTGTACTCTGTTACTTTGGCTTCCTGTTGCAAAAAGAAATGCATCAACATACAGGACCAAATTGTGGCTTAAACCATTTTATGTGGACTTTAATGATTTACAATAGTCTTGACCAATCTATATGCATTGTTTAGCCAAAGGAATTAAGTAAACAACAAAGTTTTTGTATCAGGTTTAAAAGCAATATGTCTGTAGAAAACAATTTCACCTCTCTCTGATAGTCAGTAAACGTGTACTAACTGGATGTGTATAGTTATGATTACAAAGTTGGATGTATATTATAAAATTCTTAAGATCTCTACTTTGTAACCACCTTGTTTAAACATGTCTGCACTAAAGCTTAAACTTCCCTCGCGAAATTTCCGTGACCTGCATCGTTGCACACATTGTGTCTTGCTGTGAATATTAATGGAAACCGGATTCGGTTTTAATGCTGGATGATTTGGGATATGAATACTGGGCAATGGCTTCTGGTTGTGTAGCCAAGACGCAAACCTAAAACATATTTATTTGTTTGTTAGATATAAAGATTCTTCAAAAAAGTTTGGTGTTTTGATTTGTATGCGAACAGTTGAGTGTAATATTCAAGCTGGATTGACTCAAAACCTGCATGCAGTTTGTAGTGATTTAATGAAACCAAAAAATACCAGTGAGAGCTGAGCAAATGCAACCAGGTTAGCATTAGAACATTATGGTCACATTTGTGCTGAAACTGAGAAGAAAAAGCAAACACTAACCAGAGAAATTAAGCATTCACATCGGAAGTTAATACTGTAGTATTTATGTTTAGCTACAGTATGCGGTAAATAATTATTTTTCCCCTAATGCACCCAATGTTTCGGGAGCAAGCACATTATCTTTATGCCTTTAAAAAAAATAGAAAATTAGACAGTAGACATGTAGCTAATGCAAATTGTGTGTGTGCCCTGTAATCACACGTCTCGTTGCTTTTTTTTTTTTTTTTTTTAATGGAGTAAAAAAAAAAAATAGGTGGCTAAAGCTGGACCACATGTGTCCCAGCAGGAGACCTCAGCATAGTGAGTCTTTAGCCTGATGTTTTAAACGACCACCAGTGTTTTATTGAGCTCAGCCAAGACTGGTGTCAAATTCGCATAAGAGAGCGGTTTGTATGACGTGATACTCAATCATCCCAGTAGCGCCATCCAGACCTCTTTTCTCTGGTTTTGTTTTCTTTCCTCTCCTTCTGAGAAAATCAGTTGCCACAGAAAAAAAGCACAGCTAAACAAAATACTTTTTAGAAGTTTTAAAAATATATACCCAGTATCCTGCTATACAATGAAAATAAAAACTTTTTCCATTGGGTAGAAGACATTGAGACTGGGATAGATTTAATTTTTTTTGGTGCACTTTGTTTTCCTTCTCTTTTCTGACCCTTCCATCTGCTAAAAGAGTTACTGGCCCTAAATCGAGGTGATCTTTAAACAAAAGCTTTATTTCCACCCACGCATTCCTACATGGAGACAGCCTTTTCATTCAGAACAACTCCGGCTGCATCTGGCCTCCATAATGACTCCATGGCTGAATTACCTCAGGACGTGTTTTTTTTGTTGTTTTTTTTTTCCCTTCTCCCTTCTCTTCTCGTTCCTTCTTACTTGTTCTGGTCTTCCAGGATGCAGTGCCAGGGGTGCACTGCCAACTATATTCAAGTCCAGCCTCTAAGGGAGGGCTGAGTGATGCTTGTGTTTTCTGTTTCTGTATAGCTAAAGAAATAATTTAGAAGAAACAGCAATGGCGAGAGACAAAACAATTGTAGAAATGGACAGATGGAGGGACAGAGACAAAGGAAAGAAAGCTAGAGATAGACATGTTGACAGACAGATGGGGAAAGAGAGAGAAAGGAAGACAGGCAGCAGGCGATACACAGCCTGAGAGAGAGAGTGTTAGAGAACATGAGCAAGAGAAACTGAGACTAAGAAAAAGATAATGACCGAGCGAGAGCAAAAACAAAAATCGGAAGCAGACAATATGAAAGACAGTGAGAAGATATGAGCTACATACACATACATGCCTGAGTCACTGGTTTGCTAATAAAATAGTTTTGGTGGTTCAGTGCTGACTGTGCTTGACATTATCACTTCTGTCTGCTCACCGTTGACTAATAAATTGTCTTTCATCCTTCACTTGCAGTCAGGAGAAACTCACACTTAAACCAGTAACCAAAGATCACATGACACAACGCGTGTAAACATTAGTGGTGATATGATTATCTCAAACACTTTCTGTTTGAGTTTGAAGTTGGATCATGATGCTTCCACACTGATTTAGTTTAGTTCCACACTTACCCAACCAGAAAAGAAAAAACAAACTAACACGGAGGTGTGCAGGACTAAAACATAGCCGTTAAATGCATAGATCAGAAATACCACAGCAAAAAAAGGATAAAGAAACATTTACGAACTTCTGAGAAACCTCAAACCTCACTTGAGCACAGAGATTGGTTATCTTTAATTTCTTTATCTGAAATGATGCAGATTACAGAAAAGTGTAATGCTCAGGTTTTTTCCTTTCAGCTCACCTAAAGATGACTCCAACGGCTTTAGAAATGTATTTTGATGATGTCAATGAAGAGGAGATGGTTAACTGCAACTGAACAAAAAGTTTTTTTTGTGGTTGCTTTGCATTTTTGCTTTAGTTTTTTAAAATGATTTCTGGTAATTAAGCAGGAACGCTAAGGATATGCTTTGATTTGAAGACACATCTGACTGGTGAAGGGTTGAATGAATGAACTAGTTTTTTGTACTTTTACGGTAGAAAACAGCAGGGGACAATGTAGGAAAAAGTACTGTTAAAAAAAAAAAAAAGTGTCATCCGAATGTTTTTTCGTGTGTGCAGCTTTTAATTATTGTGCATGTTGTTGGCTGCATTCACATTACAAGCCATATTGTTTAATTCAGAATTTTTTTTTATTTTATCAGATCGAATTTACATATCGTGACGATTCACTTCCATAATTACAAGTGACTTTTATCTGACATTCATCTAAAATCATTGTGCTGCCGTTGCTAGGGCCCCACACATGCGCAGAGCAAAAAGGTGCATGAATAACAATTTAGGATACACTAAATTTAACACATTTGGGGTACAAAAATTAAGATTGAGCCACTTCAGGATGTTAAATGTAGCCATAAATGGTCCGTGGACGTTTAAATTCGGAAAAATGTCTGTGTTGCTTTAGATCAGTCAAGCAGCTTTACTATTGCTACTAAACATGGCAGTGTAGTGTGTGTGACTCTAAATCAGGGGTAAATATGCCTTCATGACGTAACAGGGCACCGGGTTTTCACGTTTTCCTCTGAAGTGGCCTCACATGTCACTTTTGGCAGCTGCTACAAATTTTCGAGTCATATATGTAATGGAGGATCTTTCTGCCATAGTATACTTCAGTGTTTTTTTTTTGTTGTTTTTTTGTACCAGAGTTGTAGTTTACTTATGCTTAAAATCTTAAAGAGCCCCGGATCAGAATGTTATTTCATGAAATTGTCTAGGGTCATTTAATTTGGGTCAGAATGTGCGATTTCCTGGAAAGTATGCATTCTCAAGATTACAGCAGTAAGAAAGAAGAGTGCTTTGTTTACTTTCAGGAAAAACATGGAAATGGTGCTCTGTCTCAATTAAATCTAAATGCAATAATGATT
Organism: Clarias gariepinus; assembly: GCF_024256425.1. NCBI lineage: Eukaryota > Metazoa > Chordata > Actinopteri > Siluriformes > Clariidae > Clarias > Clarias gariepinus. Next base: position 18,331,339 of record NC_071114.1, on the reverse strand, counting down.
GATCTTGTACCTTTTATGTATGCTTTTACGCAGCATTTTGTTGCATTTACGTAAATAGAGCATTATTTATAAAAAAGTGAAACGTATTGTCCAGTTTCTCATGGAAACTCTTTATTTTGCTGCTACCAAATTAATTGGAGATGCGACGAAACACTAAATTGTCTATAGTGCTTGTGGATGTCATACAATAATTATGAACATTGTTGCCTAATATTTTATCACGTGAATATTGTCACTTTAAAATTATTTAAAAACTATTGTAGTATTTTTTTTCCAAACAAGTCAAAATGGCGATTCTGAGGTGTCAGCTATAACAAATACTGTTCTGTAACTTCTGGTGTTTATGGAAGGAGTCTCCAATGTCAAGGGTTACACCGTTAACAGCCATTACAGCCAGGACAGCCATTACATTTATGCGTCTTATTGATATAAAGGGAAAGAAAAATGGATATGATGCCACGTCAACAAGTATTTCTAGGTGTTGTTTCGTGTACAGAAACATTACGGTACAACATTAGATATCCGTGTGTATATAGCTTGCGAATTGTCCTGCTGGAAAAGGATTGGGACTCTGAGTTCCGGTAAAGGAAATATTTTATGCTTTACCATACATAGATATTTAATGCAATTGTGCTCTCCAATGTTGTGGCTATTGGGTGCTCATAATTCTTTTTTGCAACATAACATACTTTTATAAACCCTTTTTTAAATGTATTAGTTCAGATCACCTATTAATTGAATTTAACATGCATTCAAGTTTATCCCATATCCCAGACAGGTTAATTGTCTGAAGTTTGCCGTATATTTAATGCAAAAGTTTTAGTTCATCATTGGTTGTTATAGTTCCAAGTTACTTATGGCTTTATCATTGTTGTTTAGCAGTGTAAGTAATGACACATATCCTAAATGATTCAAGCAGATGTGAAGGTTTTAGGACTTGGGAAATACCCCTAACATAATTCTCTTGTGAGTTTCTGAGTTAGGATGGGCTATATGTGTGGAATAAAAATGCCAGACGGTGCTGTGATACACCACTACCATGCCGAAGTGTTTTATGTATAGCGCAGTCCAAAATGTGTTATTCAGCTTTTACCATAGCAATTTGCGAATACTTACAATTTATTATTGCATGACACAACATTGTTTTGAACAGTTTATAGTGAGATTTAATGTTGCAGAATGACTGTTAGTTACAGTAGCGACAAGTTAGTTCCTATTCTCACTGGAGGTATAGCAGCTATAAACATTTTCTCTTACCATTTCTCCTTTCACCATCTCTCGTCAAAAAGACAAAAACCTGCAGAATGTTTAAGAGAAACTCTAGTGTAAACTTCTGTGTCTGAAACATTTGGGAAACTTGGTTACATTCTTAACTGTACAGTTACAAAGCGCTTACACTTATGACTCCTTTCCTAAAAGTTACATAAACATAGTCTTGCCGTATCTGCAGGTAAAAGATCCAATAAATAAGCTCTTACTGTAGAAGTGATAATGAATGCAATAGACCTGTCATCAGAGACATGTGGTAGTATGAAATTATTGTCTTCTGACCGGTCAAATTTGATAATTCAGTTGCACTGTGGTAGAAGATGGAATATTGAATATACTGTTTTGCTGTCCATTAGTTAATAAACCTCCAGTCCAGTGTATGTTCTACATTTTATGTATCATACAATTGTCATTATGGACATTCTCATATGTACCTGTTTGTGGTATTATTTCCCAAACTCTCCTTTAGCTAAACTTAGTTTAACCTGCAGAAGCTCAAATGTGACACTGTTTTTTCTTTTCTCAGCCGTAAGTTGTTGTTCAGGTAAATGCACATCTTTGTCTTCCTGATCTGTCATACATAATACATTTATATTTGGTTCTCTTGATGTAGATGGAAACGTGTGCTATTTGGTGAAACCGGATTTCTTTGGAATTCACTTTATTTTAGAGTAGCAGTTGAAAATAGGGCCATGTTTAGTTGCACATTTTTACCTTTCTCATGCTGCACTTTTCAAGATGCATTAAAGGACAGAGTAAACAAGTGAGATGCTCACAATGTGAACAAGTGCATGACAGGGAAGTGGGTTTTTGTGAAACAAGGTCCTGGTGAAATTGCTTGCATCACTACAGCAATTTGTACATAATTACTTTAGAATAGCAAAAGGAGGCAATTGTAATTGATATAATCCCCAAAAAGATAAATGGAGGTGGGGGAACGACTATAAAGTACAAAGGAACAAATTTGTTTCCATGTCAATAAATCAAGCTATAAATGGATAAATTGTATGGCATCATTTTGTTTTAATGAACAACAATTGTAATTTTTGGTAAATTGAGGCAGAAAACACTCCAAGTGGTAAAAGGTAACTCTGCTTTGAATATGATTTTCAGCTCTGTTATGTAGAATGGGATACGGTTGCTATGCCAATGATGACCCCGATGACGTAAATTTGTGGCTTAGCCTTGGGTGTATATATAGATATACAGCACGTTGCCTGCAGCTGTATGACTGTCTTCCTGCGTTAACCATGCCCTTGTAGCATGAAAACATATAAGGAGAAAAACGCATTGCATATGTAAGGAGCTTGCCTTTTTCATTTGTCTGGTATGTTTATAAGTAATGTGCTTTTCTCCTCCTCGTAAACCACAGTAATATAAACACATTGAGATAAAATGTATACACCAGTTTGTTTTGAATAATGTCTTTTACATGTGATGTAAAAGAGAGAACACTGTTACTCAGCTGAAATGTTGCACTTTGAGGCCATAAATGTGTCTCCTCAGATATTTTAATAAAATAAAATCCTCACTCAGCATCTATACTGCTTTATCCTGTATTCAGGGTTGCAGGAGGCCTGGTGCCTATCCCAGGAGGCTTAGGGCACGAGGTGGGGTACACCCTGTACAGGGTGCCAATCTATTGCAGGGCACACACACTACCGGCAATTTGGGAATGCCAATTAGCCTATTTTGCAGGTCTTTGGACTGTGGAAGAAAACAGGAGGGAACCCACCAAGCACGGGGAGAACATGCAAACTCCATGCACACACAGGTGGGAATCGAGTCTGGCCGGGAATCGAACCCGGACCCTGGAGGTGCAAGGCGACAGTGCAAACCACTACACCGCTGTGTCGCCCGAAATAAAATTCGAAACGCCTCAATTAGCCTTTTTTGCTTATAGATTTCTCATTTGTCTACCACTGAAGTTCAAAGTTATTTTTATTTTTGTTTTTTGTCTTTAGTGATGAGTAGGATTTGTAATCACAAACTAAGCGTGTTCCTTTGGTTAGGAACACACAATGTGCAAAATGCACAAATTTATCAGGGCCTTGATAAATCCAAAATGGCAAGGCTTTTCTCCCATTCATATGGTTCCAATGTGACAAAATAGCATCTGCCTTCTGGTTATGACTATAGGTTAGCAGTGTAACGTTTCGAAAAACTCACTGAACAAATAATTTTGGTGTTGTGCTTTGACAAGTTTGTGATTGTCCAGACATGTAGCTATGATGGGGAAAAGTAAACTATTTTTTTCCCTCCAAACTCAATTATGTTCAAGCATGTTTCAGTTTCAGCTTAACCATGATGCCATATTAAGATGCTTTTTTTTTTTCTTCTTCTCTTTTTTGTCCAGGTGCTAGATGGTGAGTGGGAAGGCTGTGCGTAATGCTGAAACGACTTACCCAGAGTCAATATGAGTGTCACAGATGGCGAGGCCATAGCTAGCCAAGATGGCAGGGCCTTTGTTCTTCAAATCTACCCCCGCCTTTCCTTGGAGACGGCACCATGCTGCATACTCAGAGTGCGCAAGGAAGCCACAGCAGCTACCATCATCCAGGATGCCGCCAACACCCTGGGCCTGGATGCCGCCAAGCGTTACGTATTGGCTGAGGTGAAGGAGAGCGGAGGTGAGGAGTGGGTCCTGGAGGCCACAGACCTGCCTGTGCACAGGGTTTTGCTGTGGCCCAGAAAAGCTCAGGAGGAGCATGCGCAGAACGAGGGATTCTACTTCATCTTGCAGGAACGCAATTGCGATGGCACCATCTGCTATGCTGACCTTGCTAGTGTTGTTAGAGAACAGGAATCTCAACATCTGGTTGCCCGAGGCTTTCTGCCCCGATGCCGCGAGGACTTCAATGACCTCTGCAACCTTCCAATCCTCAATGAGGACACTATCCTGGCCAACCTGCGCAGCCGTTTTCAGAATAAAAAGATTTACACTTATGCTGGCAGTATTCTTGTTGCCATTAACCCTTTCAAATTCCTTCCCATTTACAATCCCAAGTATGTCAAAATGTACGAAAACCATCAGCTGGGCAAACTGGAGCCCCACATTTTCGCAATTGCAGATGTCTCATACTACACTATGCTGCACAAGAGGATCAACCAGTGCATTGTTATATCAGGGGAGAGTGGCTCAGGCAAAACACAAAGCACTAACTTCCTAATTCACTGCCTGACTGCGCTGAGTCAAAAAGGATATGCCAGCGGGGTAGAGAGGACCATCCTGGGAGCAGGACCTGTCCTGGAGGTAGGAATTAATCTTTTTTAAATGATTTGAATATCTGTATTTGTCTAAATTAGTTTTTCTGCTTGAATTTTAGATCCAAATACCTGCTAAGACAGCCTCTAGGTGTGCTAGTACTAAGTTCAGCATCTCTTATTGTTATTATTATTATTATTGTTATTATTATTTACTGATGTCGACTTACTAGACTTATTGTCCCAGACCAAATGTTTAATGCTGTAAGCTCTTGATTATGTGGAGAAAAAAAATCATTAGTTCCCCCACCAGGCAAGTAAAATGCTACATTAAACAGAAATACTAAGTGGGGATTTTCAAAATTTTTGACCACTATGACTTCAAGCTACAAAATGGGAAACACATGGATGCATCAACTCTTTTTTTTGTTCGAAAGAATCTAATCACTATTTTTAGTAATATGAGAGCTGGAGCTGGAACTCTTCAGAAAAGTGAACTGGTCAGTGATCTGGATACTAGTCAGTGTTAAAGTTAACAAATAAGTATATTTTAGACTGTTGATTTATGAAGTAACCACAAAGATTTAAAAGTAATAAGTACTTTAAGTACAGCGAAACCTCGGATTGCTAGTTATGCGGGTTGCAACTCTCACTGGTATAATCAACATCCGTGCACACGTGTACTGTTTACTATAACACTGTGACCACTTGTCTGTAAAAAGTATTTTATTTTGTGTTTGTAAGCGTGTGTGTACAGCACGCGTGTACTGTTTATTATAACACACGTGTGCACATGTGTAAAGCAAAAGAAAGTCTCATTAGTGGTTAAAAATCCCAAACCCCTCTTGGCTTCATACACACACAAACGTGCACACACACACACAAAAACACACTCTGTTTTTCACAGAAACACAGCTCTGTCGCGATTCTTTTCAAAGGTAAAGTGCAGGTCCATTTTTGGGGGGGTTCCTGATTTATTTATTTATTTATTTATTTATTTATTTATTTTCTTCCCCCAATTTAGTCGTGGCCAATTCCTCCCCGTCACTAGTGGGCTCCCACATTAAGGCTTTTTCCGCGTGTGCGAGCTTAGACGCCCCTGATTGGTTGTAGAGCCGTGATTAATGTTGGAGCACAAAGTACCTCTCATCCCTCCCCTCTGAGAGAGCTCGGCCAATCAGCTCTCTCTAGGCCTCCGGCTGTTAAAGGTAACAGCATCACCCGGAGATCGAACCAGCGATCCCCGGATGATAGGGCAAGCACTTTACCACTGCACCACTCAGGGGGCCTGTTTTTGTTTTACTGTACAGCAATGATTCCGTTAGTATGAGCTCAAACAAGTGTCATTAGCGATCTTTATCGTCTTTCGGCTGTGTTACTTGCTAATGTATTTCCGTTAGTGTGTGTGTTTGTGTGAAATTTAAATAAAGGAGGAGAAATGTTTATCATGTAAGATGAGAAGGGGGAGATGGAAGGGACTGATTCCTCCTCTCCCCTTACTTAAAAGTTTACTGATGATGATGTGAACGGCCATGTTTCATTTGATTTAATGAGGATAATCTATATATCAACACACACAACTAGCTATCTGTTATGATATTACAAGTTTAGCATATATCAATTTGTGTTTTCCCTCACATTAGGAGCAACAGTTTTTAACCAGTAGTTTTGTAACTAGTCAAAAGTTTTTTTTTTTTTTAAATCTCAGATAACTTTTTTCACTTTTTTTTTTCTTTTCTTTCTACCCCTCCAGATATTAAGAAACTTGTACTGCATTATACTTGTCTTTACCATTTCACATTTTGCTAGTTTGTCTGGATGTAAACTTGATCTGAATAGTCATGCAAGGTTGCACTTGTCTTTTGTCTGCCTTTGTATATTGATTTGAGAAAAGGGGATTTAATTTGATACTGGGCAACGGCAGGCAGTAGGCACTGTATATTTAGCACTGTTAAGTGCAAATTATAGTCCGTAGAGACTAAATCTAAAACCATCATCGCTACAACCATCATGAACTTACACTCTGGGCTTGATGAGTTTCTTATACGTGACAGTATTTTCATATGTTTTTCCAGGAATCCATGACTATCATCATCAGCTGCCAATGTAATAAAGAGCCAAGTTAGTGCATGCCATGTTAATCTTTCTATCTAAGTTTATAGACTTATGAGTTTACCATATAAAAACATCACCTCCTCGAGGTCTAGCTACTTTCTCTTTAGGCTTATGACAACCTAATAAAAGAACAATATAAAGGGCTTTTTTTTAGTTACTTTTCCCCCAAAAAAATAAATAGGACTAAGAAGGATTTAGGAGATTTGATCATATTGTTTACTTTTGATTGTTCTGTATGCATCTATGCGCATAGAGACTTCATCCTTAAAAATATCCTTTGACTTGTAGAATCAGTCAGTCGTTCAAACATGGAGATAAAAACACCAAAGTAAAACTAAAACACTAGACTCCTATGTAATTTGGGTACAAACTGGTCAAAAACTATTATCAGTTGCAACTCAAAGTAGACTGCTCGAATTGCTTTGACTCATTTCTCTTTTCTGTCTTTCGCAATATCCCACAAAGCATGGTTCCTTTTTAGAATATCCCTGTGAAAGAAGATGCTGACTGTGAGATCCCCTTTGAACCATCACTCTGTTTGTGGTTTATGCAGAACTAGACGTCCTTTTCCCTTCTGTCAGCACGGCCATCGTTCTGCTACACTCTCGGCTTTGGCCTGCTACTTCCTCCTTGCTTGTGCAGGAAAGGACCACGAAAACATTCCGTAGAAATGGCCTTCGTATTTAAATGCACAGGCAGCTCAAGTCCAACATGAAATCATGTTTTTGGCTGCTCTGAATGTTGCTGCTCTCTCAGCCTTAAGCTGTAAGAGATTTCCACATTACGAAATGACATAAAATGGCTACCACTGTACTGTGCTGTGTATTTCAGACATTTAACAAGCAACTGAATTAGAGTGCAACATCAGTTCAGAAGTCATCAAAAATATGTAGTAAATTTTATTCGCTCCAGCCTTTTGTAAATTTATCCAGTGCACATCTCATAACGCTGAAATCTAATCACAGCTAAGGAATAATGTTTTATGTCTGTGCTTAATCACATTTTAAATGGCTTGCTTGCATGTGTTTTGCATATAACCAGTATGCGTTTTGACTAATGATAGACTGGAAGAGTTGAATTTGACATCTAAAAGCTTAATCTTCAAGACACAATGGAAATATTTGGGAATGTAAGGGAATGTGATGCCAGTCTCTGTTTGGTAAGTTAATAAACAATTTTGAAAAGTTTTTTCTTTTTCAGTTTCAACATAGAATCAGGTTGCAGACATATTGCTTGTAAAACAAGGCTGTACATGTAGTGAGCTGCAGAAGCAAGACAGTTTAGAGAAGTTTTTGGTCACATTTTGGTTTAGTGGTTGATTGATACTCGTTGGTTGAAGTGCTCGACTTTGCATCACAGTTTTCATAGTATCTGTTGGTAGTTAAAAGTATCTGTTGGTAGTTAAAATATTTGCATTAGACAAGTACCACATCATACAGTAACGATGAAAGGCTTCAGTTACTTAATTAGGGATACACAACAGCAGTGTTGAATCCTGGATTTTGTTTGTCCAGAAGAAGTTGATTTCTTTTCTACAACAGCACTGACAGTAGTGCAGTTGCAAATCAGTTTTATTTAAGTTTACTGGTTTCTATATTGTTAAACAGATTTATTTGGATTTATTTATTTAACAGCTGATATGTTGAGGATTTCTGTAAGATGTTTATAATACCAAGAGGTAAAGCTGTGACACTTGAGACTCCTTCTATAAATGTATAATAAAGTCTTTTTAAGTAAAAAAAAAAAAAAGTAAGCTTTTTTTATTATTAAGGAAAGGTATGATGTTTTATTCTGTATTGAATAAAGTCACCGTGGTTTAGGAAGAATACAGCACCTTATGACATGCTGCTGTAAGAAAATAAATAATTTCAGGCTGATGATTAGAAGTTTATTCCATTTCTCACAGTGTACAATCACAAGTTACAATCAGCTTGGTTCAAAGTACTGAAGTGTGCAGTGATGGTAAAGGAGCAAAGTCAGCTTATATACACACTCTTTAGATATATTTGAGTCTTTCTGTAGCCCATTTCGTTTGTCTGTCCTCAGTAAGCTTCTGTCGTAGCATGTTAATCGATCTCACGACTGCCAAGTTCCTAGCCAATCAGAACTTCATGGATACCTTGCTGGGCCTCAAAGCAAAACCTTGTTAAAGGTCAGGTTCTGGCAGTTTATCAGAGTGCAGTCGAATTATCTTTCACATTGACCTGTTATTGACGGAAACTGGACATCTTGTATCTGAGGGCCACAAGCCATATTTCTAACTGTAATTTTTCTAAAATGAATTGTCATTAGACCATTGCAACCTTGGTCTGAATGCTGCTGCTGCAGTTTTTAGAAATCTTTCCAAGTAAAGAAAAGCCACCCACAGATCCCAAAGCAGTGTACAGACAGGTTAGACCGGTTCCTTTTTATTCAGTATTACTCTGATAAAGGTCTGCTTTTATCATGGTATTTATGTGCTTTACACAACTGTCTGGAGAAGTATAACCTCCAGAAAAATATCTAGTTGTGTTTTCTCATCTGGTAGAGAACATATCAGTACCACCCCCCCTTTCAGTCACTGCATTTTTTTTATTTAGCCTTTATATAAAAGATGTACCTGTGACTTACTTCCACAGTGCCTGTCAAACATATGGATCACAGTCAGGTAATGAATTGTACTGTAGTGCTTTTTATTTTGTTTTATGCAGACTAAAACTTCCTCTAGTTCTGGGCCGGATCCGACAGGAAGCAGAACTCTTTTGTGCAACAGGAAGTGGTAGCTTCTATTCATCTCTTCTTATTGGGTTAAAGATACATTGTTCCTCAGGAAGTCCCCAGAATTTGACTTTTTTTAAAATTATTTTTATTCTTTTATTTATTTATTTTCATTGTAATATCTGTGGGTTTTTCACTATATTTCGTCAAATGTGAGGCATGACCCTGAGTAAGTGGCCATATGGGAGAGTATGCAACACACGCGTCCCCAGAGGATTTCATTGTTTGGGTTTTTTTTTTGTGTGCTTGTGTAGACAAATTCAGGACACAAATATGAAGCAGCTGTGGGTCAAGTAGACACCCAGTGACATACGCTGTGATTGGAATTGTTGTCAAATTGCTCAGGTATATGACGAATAAAACATTTGTTGCCTAGCTGTCCAGTTAAACTGTGCTACTAATAACTGCACTTTATTACACCGCCCCACTGTTGGATAATGTTCTTTAGCAACATGAGGATGTTTCATTTATTTGTCCCATTGGCTTTCAGAAAAACATCATTTTGAGAAAGACATTTTTTTTTATTCAACTACAGCTATCATTCAGATTGGTTGGCATATTTATCATCACCCCTTCTCCCAGTGTTTTTCATCGTAATCTTTCTGTAACCACAATGTCTACTCATCTGTTTCCTTAAGCGTAGGTGATAAAGGTTTCTCAAAGAAAGAAAAAAAAAAATTTTCCCTTCAATCATTTTGGTTGCGTCATGTACATGCAAAATAATGAGTATCGCGCTAAAAATGCTCTTTAACTAAGTGCCATAGTTGTATAAGATAGATTTTTTTTTACTATATTACTGTACTTTTGAATTCTGAGTCTAAGTATACAGCTCTGATAGGCCATAGCCAGTCTTATTAGCGCCTGCAGGCAGCAACACTAATTGACCGTGTTCATCACTGAAACGTTGACCTCTGAGCTAATGTTGGGGAATTTTTTAAGAGAGAAAGAAGTCAGAGATGGCAGAGATAAGATTGTGATAATGTGTGATTGTGACTGAAATCCAAGGCTGAAAATAGAGAGCTATAGTTACAGATCATGTGAGTTCTTCATAGTGTTATTTGCAAGCAAGATGACACTTTGTTTATAATAATGGGATCTTTGTTACTGCCTATTACGTTTGATTTGTGGATAGCTGCACCAGATTTCCAAGTGGTGACATGAGGTCTGTTTGTAGTTTTAGATTATACCCCAAACAGGCCTGCCTTTTTTGCTTCAGCAGTGAGTTGTTCTACTTTATATAGAGTCAGTAATAAGTTTAACTTAGCATGTTTCCATAGCCAAAGGCTGTTTCAGAGAGATAACCACAGAAGTAGACGAGCAACCAAAAACAAGTGAAGTACAGGGGGAAAAAAAAGACACATGTGTGTGTTCAGATATAAATGTTATGGTTCTATTTAACATTTCCAGGGTTTAGTTAATGGAGGATTGCTAATAAAGAGCCAAGACATGGATAGATGTACACAGATACATAATTTATTCTGTACTATTAAGGTCAAGCATCCTGTTTGTTTTTTTATTTTCTTGCTTACTTACTTACTTACCTACTAGTTAAACCAACCCTTTTGCCTCCTTGTTTCTGTGGGTGTTGGGGTGTTGCGAAATGAAGACAAGACATTCTATTTCAGGTTAGCGTAGCAGTTTCCTCATACCCCTTTGTCTCACAGCCAATCACAAACACGGTGCTGGGACATGTTAGAATCTGAATTCTTTCTTTCTGCTGAGGTATGACTGGACCTGTTTTAAAACTCTGACAGAATTTACACAAGAAATGGATATACTTATCTTCTGGAAATGTTCAGGAGTACAGGTTATTTTGTGGCAGTGATAGTTTTTATTTTTTAAGACTGGTGTGTTTCCTTCAGGACACTTGAAGCCAACCAGGCACATCTTTTTGAATTGCTTCTTTTTATCTTCTTCTTCATGCACAAGCACAGACATCTGTTGTCACTGTTATTCACAAGAGTTGGAGAGAGAGAATTTTTTACCCTGGCTCTCGGCCACAGAACGCTGTGCCATCGCCGGGATTTAAACTGTGGATCTTTTTACAATAGCCTGGAGCAACCACCAGGGAAACCATCCCAGACCCAGTTCAGTTAAGAGGCCCAGGAGGATTTAGTAGTCTACTGGCAAAACCGCAGCAGTTTTAAAAACGCAAAAAACGCTTCATGACAGAGTTTGTGGGCTCGGTGCATGGAATGTTAGTGTATGTATGTTCTCTCTTTAAAATGGCTGCCTAAAAAACAAGCAAATTCCCATTTTGGCTGGTGTTTTAAACACTAGCAGCCCTATTTAGGATGCACCCGGGTCACTTTGCCCTTCTTGCATATAGTTTCCTGTGCTCGGTAAACAGTGAGCACTATTCATGATTTTAAGCCCCGCTGGCTGAGGTTGGCATTAACTGGGAGAGTTCTGGAAGGTCGAATGCCTCATTAATCACACCCTGACTCGATGTCACTGCCTCTCCCATACATTCATACACAAATAGGGCCCCATGAGTCCCTCTGGCATATTGTGTCTTGTCTTCGCAGCCCCTCCAGCCTCACATAGCCTAGCAAAGAATGCAAGGTCAGTCTGAGTGCTCCTTGAGCCGTTATAAAATAAATGTAATTAGACCTGAAACTATATCACTGATACATAATCATCAATCAAATGTTGGTTCTAATTCTGTTGTTGATCTAATTTTGGTGATTTGGTCTGAATTGATTTCATCGCCTTCTTGCAGCATTCTGTCCCAGTTGGTGCACAAGCATGAACTCTAACAGGAATCAGCTTTAAAACCACAGTTTACCATTCCTGTAAGCTATGATACCAAACAGTTAATTGAGATTTTGTCTTGCAAGGCCATCTCATTTTAATACCCTATTGCTGGCTTGTTGTTTATGTATTAATAAAACACTTCCCTGTGAAAATCAGCAATTATACATGACAGGTGAAATTTAATTAGAATGGAAAAAAAAGAATAGACCAGATAAAATCTTGTGTGAATTTTCATATCTGCCCGTTCTTAGTAGCACCAGTGTTCAAGATCTTCATCACAGTTAAATTTTGTCCACTTATCTTTGCACACATTTTTATTCTCTGTTTTTCATTCTCAATTTTCAAGGTAAAACTTTGTTTCACATTTATTCTGGTGTCTCATCCGGACAGATTTGTTGAAATATTGGTCAAAAAGTATTCATTAATGTTTTCTAACAGCAGCTCTAACAGAAGTGCAGAATCACAGATTTATTTTAATATATTATTGCTTTCATAATAAACGCTCATTCACAGTCAATGTGGAAGTTTACACTGTGCACAGTACACAATGTGACTGGTGTTATTATTATTATTAAACTATTTCAAGAGAATTACTCATGTTTTAGATTTGTCATATTTAAATTAAGGTAATTATTTAATTTGGTGACCAACATTTTATTTTCACAAAACACAATTATTTTACCAGATCTTCCGTCATGTTCAGTTTTAGTAATACACACTTGCAAAGAACCACCACAGGTACTGAGATGGCCACATCTCACCTAATACCGAGGTCTGTGTTTCTGTGAATATCTAAAACTGCTGGAAATCAGAATAGGCTTATTCTCTTGACACAAAATATGATCCATTCCTTTGTTTGTTTGTTTTTTTCTCACGCTCGTTTTTATCTCTTTATTTAGGCATTTGGCAATGCAAAGACAGCCCACAACAACAACTCGAGCCGTTTTGGGAAGTTCATACAAGTCAACTACCTGGAGAGCGGAGTGGTCCGGGGGTGAGTTTGTCACATCTGTTTTGCGCTGCATGTTTAAATGTGTGAAGTCATTAGCAGCACCTCCACTCATTTTCTTTTTAGCAGCCTGTCAAATTTTTCAGCATCTGTCTATTCGAGGCACATGGGTTCCATTAAGGTTAGACTGGCTCATAGCACATGAAACAAAGCAGCATGGGAATGAGGGTTTTGAAGACCTTGTGTGGTTGTTTTGCACGTCAGACTAAAATCATGTGTCATTTCCTCTCTCAACCCTAAGAGAATGTGCATGACTAGAAATAAGGAACTGTTCTAGACTGGGGCAATGATGGTTCCGCTTAGATTAAACCACCCATAATGTATTTTATCTTTCTGAAAAAGGTTTGTGTGATTTTAAAGTATAGTTATGGTCATTGTTTAGACAATATTAGAATATTAACATCATCTTCTATTATAAGCACTAGCCTCCTTAGTGCTAAGTACTCACATAAATAAAGTGCTATTTCTAACGTGAGAGTTTCTCTGCACACTTGCTTCACCATGTTTGCAGTTCACAGACACATTTTCAATGACGATGCTTGTTTATACTTCTCTTTTCACTCCTTGTGCTCTTTATTGAAGAAAGAGGGTTGGTTAGGTTCTACAACGTGAAGGGGTGTGGAGGGGTGATTGTGGTTTAAAAGTTGTTGCAGATTCAATCTTTGACAACAATAAAAAAAAAATTCAAAATGTCTGCCACAATTTGTATGCAGGGATTTTATGGGAAGGGCACAGGGCATCATCTTGCATTACCACCATTTTCCTACGAGGCACATGAATTCTACAATTGTCTAGTGACTGTGCTCCCCAAGAGCATTGTCAATTTTGATCTCTTGGCCATGGACGAATTCATGGACGTACTCGTTATATCTGGATGATGGACCACTACTTGGTATCCATGTTTTGTTATGATTTGCATGAAATAAATCAATGAATGGATACCTGTCTCTTAATTTCCTATCACCTGCCACAGGGTTACCTACATAATACTTTCTAAATATATAACCATTAGAAGGGAAGTCAAAAGAATTGCTCATTCTTCTTAGACATTACTGTTTTTTTCTTGGGTCTACACAGATTTTTATTTCTTTTGGTCTTTCTGCTGCTGCATTCTCGTTTTTTCCATTGCAAGAGACGGTGATAATTAAACACACTCGCATGGAGTCAGGCAGAGATTAGATCCAGTGCAGACGAACAGCAAGCTGCTTTTATTGCTGAGGGGAAAAGACGGGTCACACTGGGTGCAGCGGGCAGTTTTGTCTTGTTTCTGAGTCTTGTCAAAGAAGTCGCCCTTGGACAACAATATGCGCAGCTGTCGCTGTGTGCAGCGCACGTGCTCAGCGCGAAACAAAAGCAGGGCTGCACCAGAGCAAGTACGGCAACCAAGGAGGCTCAATAAACCCGATAACAAAGCTGGCTGCTTGAGAGATTGCTTTCACACACTTCATTGTTCTTTGGCTGAATGCAGCCCCATGCAGTCATCTCTACTCTATTGATGAGCACTCAGTAAGTCTGTTGCTTTTGTTATTGCCTAACCTTTTTTCTTTTTAAATGGGAGGCCTACAGTGTACATTTTGATGGGACGCTTATTCGTCTCTTCTAAGGTTTGTAGATCTCTCAATATGACTTGCAATCATGTTAAATGTGCTTTTTATTTATTTATTCTTGTATATAAGGACAAACGGAAAACTGAAGAGTTCTCTGTCCAGTTCTTTATTTTGTTTCTCTATGGTAGAATAATGCTGCTCTGGACCACATAGTCGCGTCACTTTTTTTTGCTTGAGTCTTTGTTTGGTTTGCAGTATTGTTCAGACCATCTGCCTCCACTGTGTCATTGACCAAAAGCCTTGCACACCCTTGACTTGTATTGACAATTGACAGCCAAGAGTCCTGATTTGTATTTCAATTACTACATGCAGCAGCGAAGATGAGAATTACGTGAATGGTTCTTTGCTTTTGTAGGGCAGTGGTCGAGAAGTACCTGCTGGAGAAATCCCGCTTGGTGTCCAGAGAAAAAAATGAAAGGTAAGAAAAAGTCCTGTGATCATAATTAATAATACTTTCTATGATTTATCTTTAGAGACATCTCATTCTAAGCTAAGTATCATCCCGTATAATTTGCATCGGCTGTTTTTAAGCAGTCATTTGTGTCAGTGATGAACTAATTATACAATGTGAGAACTAGGTGACATTCCCACGTATCAGTGGTAGTGTGGATAAACAACTCCTGATTGGTGCAATATAAACACAGCTGGTTAAATTAGAGCACAAATGTCCTTATCCCCCTCTGAAGCACCATTTTGTCTCATAAAATAGAAACTACCATGTCTTTTATTACCTGCTGGTGGGAGCATCAGAGGAGGAGCGCAAGGAGTACAAACTTCTGCAGCCAGAGAACTACAACTACCTCAAGCAGGTGAGCCAACTCCCCCCGCCCCCTTTTTTTTCTTTTTTTACAAAATGTTAATGCAACTAAGTTGGTGTAAAGTGACACACTAGGGATGCTGTATTGAAATTAGTAATATCTGTACTTTTTAAAAACAGTAATATCGACCATATTCATGGTTCACACACCCCTCCCCCATTTTTCCAACAGCAAAACTTTACCATAGAGGATGCAGACGATCTTCGGCATGACTTTGAGCGCCTGCAGCAGGCCATGGAGATGGTGGGCTTCCTGCCTGCCACCAAGAAACAGTAAGTTTAATAATAATGATATATCTCGGTTATAAGGTATTTATTTCTCTTTTGCCATGTCAAGTTACCACTTTTTTTAATCAACTTAGCCTGTGCACTTTTTGCTATCTTTTGTATAGTATTTTTGTAGTTTTGTATCTTTTGTATATTGCGTAGTTTTGTTAATTTAAGATGTTATTATTTTTGTCTTAGCTACACAGCATATTTAGGTGTCTTAGTTAGCTAATTAGGTTTTGTTAATTTATGTTGTATGTATGCATTTGGCACCTTGGTTCTAGAGGAACGTTGTTTAGTTTCACTGTGTACTGAACTGTATATGGTTGACATAAACATAAAAGCCGACTTGACATGACATGCCGCACATTTTTTTTTATGGTTACACAACAACAATGTTGTGTCTGTTGGGTATTAGTTTGTTTGGGTGATTAGGGGAAGGCTCTTCTTCTGTTAGGGGTCACCACCATGTGTCTCCATCTAACTGTCTACCACATCTTCTTCCGTAACTTTTTTTTTTTTTTTCAACCTGTCTCACCACATCCATAAAACTCCTTTTCGGCCTTCCTCTTCTTCTCCTGTATGGCAGCTCCATCTCTAACGTTTCACCTCCTGATATACCCGTCATCCCTTCTCTGCACACGTACAAACCATCTTAATCTGGTCTCTCTAACTTTGTCCCTACCTGCACTGTACCTCTAACATACTCATTCCCAATGCTGTCCATTCTTGTCAATCCAAAAGCTCTGCTTTCTGTCCTTTTGTCAGCGGCAACAGTATCATTTTAAAACTCCCGCACTGCAGAACCAGTCTGGTCTGACTATCCAGCATCTTCTACTTGGCTTTATTTTAACCGAAGGCATCTTGTGGGTTAGGGATTACGGTCAGGGTTACAGGAGGAGAGGGATAAGGTTCAACTGTGGTTCTGCAGCAACATTAAATAACATCTGCATGAATAAAAAATTCTGAGATATGCACTTAATTCCTATTACTTGTTCTAAACATAAAATAATAATTCTCAGTTTAACTTCTCAGAAAGTGTAAAAATGTTGCCTGGGTGGAAAATGAGACAGCATTCAGTGAATGCCTAGTGCGCATTCCTTCAAAACAAACATGGTGAATTTATTTTGAAACAAGTACACTCACTGATGTCCGAGTGTTCAACTACAAGGAGAAGTTTATGTATTGGAGTGTAGGAAGTCCAACTGTGTCCTACACCATATTAGTGTCGCCTAGTGACATTCCTGTAGACATGGATTGAGCTTATTTGCTCTAAGCGTTCCATCAAAAGTAAACAAATGACTGTGGAGCTTAGTGGCATTGAGTCACTGCATTTAGTAACTCGTACACCTTCTTGCTCACACTCCACACATGTTGATTCATAGTTTAGGTTGGCTCAAAAGGAAGCATGTTCTTGAACCATAGTGAATTATGTAAGGAATAAAACACTCAGTATTATACTGTTATAGGAAAATAATCATCAGAGGGGTGGTGTGAGGAAGCTTTATCTCTGTATAAATAAAAGAGAGGTTTTGTCTGCACATTGGCCAGAACACGCTCTTTCAGTGATATTTTTACATTTCATACATTGTAGGACCCCAAACCAGTCTCAGAATTTTTCATTTGTTTGTCTGTATTCATGTCTGTCCAGCCAGATTTTGTCACAGCATCATGCAACACTGGCTGGAGAAAATGTAATGAAACTTAGGCAGTACTTGGGTATTTGCCTGAAGTTTAATCTGCACCATAAGTGAATTCAAAATGTTGAGTAAAAGCAATGTTATGAACCAGTTTTGTGCCAGGATTAATAATCTACTTAAAAATAAGCTACTTGCTCAGTGTAAACAAACACCTGCACTAATCAATATTAATTAGAAAAGCTAAACTGAATAGTTGTACTGGGATAATTTAATATCTTTACCATTGTTATACCACTTTAGCACTGTGGTAAAGTGAATTTTAATGCACTGAAGTCATTTTGAGAAACAACTTAATCTTTATCCAATTAACTATTTAGATTTCTCATCTCTGATTCACTCTCCAATACATATTGACGTAAACAAGTCGTAAGATACCAGTTTGTCCCATATGTACTGAAACCTGCTAATAAGCAGTAATGTGGAATGCCACTATGAGAGAAAACACAGCTCGTTACAGCAAACATTGCCGCAGCAGTCTGTGGTGAGGGCATGTAAAATACCCAAACTTGAGAGCACAATAGCATGTGCTAAAATAAAAATGTTGAGTTAAGGCGAATTTAATTTTTTTACTTTAAAATAAGCTACTTTCTCAATATAAACAAACATCTGATTTAGATATTAATTATAAAAGCTAAACTGAATTTTTTAAATTCATATTAATGCACTGGAGTCACTTAATTTAAAACTTAATTTTATCTGATCTACGTTTTCTGCTAGATTTCTCATCTGTGATTTACGCTACTTGGGAGAGTATTTGGCTAATGACGAAATAAGTACAACTTGACGTAAACAAGGCACAAGATACTTAACCTAGGAATTTTAAAAAATTTTTGTATTAAGTTAGACAGAGAGTTCTGCCGTACAGAAAGACTCACTGTACATTAATTAAATACTGTTATCTCATTATTGATGCATTTGGTTAGTTATTTATTATCTGTTACATTGTTAGCAGCTGTAAACCTTTAATGAGAGGTTTTACAGAGAACCAGCAGAGTGTAAACTCCTCTCTACTTATCTTTCAGAATATTCTCTGTGCTTTCCGCAATTTTGTATTTGGGCAACGTCACCTACAGCAAGAAGGCCACAGGCAGGGACGAGGGATTGGACGTCGGACCCCCTGAGGTGCTCGCTAACCTCTCAGAGCTACTCAAGGTAATTTAGTGCAAGAATCTATTATAAGAATTGCTCTTACTTTGAGTTTAATTAAGCAGAGCTGTATTAATTCTTATAACAATATAACAAGGTCATAGCCACAAAGACTTAGTCTTTGTTTTTTCTTAATGTATTTGTCATCTCTTCAGTTAACAAAGGTGTTATTTCATGCATCAATTCACACAGGTAATGCCATCGAATAGTTTATGTCCAACTGTGTGTTTGTGTTTTTTTTGTTTTTTTTTTTGCAGGTCAAAGAAGAGCTGCTAGTTGAGGCACTCACAAAGAGGAAAACAGTTACAGCCAATGATAAGCTGATCCTTCCCTACAGCCACAGTGAGGTACAGCAGACCATCTCTTTAGTATTTTACCTATCACAGCCTTCATAAAGAAATAGCATTACGTTTGCAAAGCCACTTCTTGAGTACATTTCACTCACTCCTGCCCCCAAGCACACGCGCACACGCAGTACAAAACTAGATTATGTGCAGTGATCCATATTGAAAATATTCAAAGATAAATAGCCATTTTTTTTTCCTTTCTTTTCAGGCGATCACAGCACGGGACTCCATGGCTAAGTCTCTGTACAGTGCCCTGTTTGACTGGATTGTCCTGCGCATCAATCATGCACTGCTCAATAAGAAGGACATGGAGGAATCTGTTCAAGTGAGGGAACCTTACATTGTTCACTATCAGACGGGAAGCTTTTCACAGAATTTTCCATGCCATTACTCTTTCTTTTTTTTTTTCCCTGAATGGATAAAATATACCATAACTAGGATTGCCACAGCAACTGTATCTTTATCTTTGCTTATATGGTTTTAAAAAGTATTTACTGTAAATAAGACGGTCGTCTCTGAGCTTATATAGCAGCAAAGGAGAAAGGACTATGACAGGTTCTGGCTATAACACAAAATTATGAACATAAGCATCTCTGCCCTGCCTTGCCACTCTAAACATGGTGGTGCTTTGATTACCTACTTTGTGTCTATTTAGAAACTTTATTAATCTTTAAAACGATTATGTAATATGCAATTATTTTAACATGGAACAAATAAAATGATAATATAATAAAAATAATAGGAATCTTTACTATTCTTTCAATTATGCATTTAACCAAAAACATGGCAGTGGTGCTATGGATTAAATCATGCAGATACAAGTCAAGAGCTTCTGTTAACGTTCAGGTGCAATAAATTTAAATGCTCACAGAGTGTACAGTGGGGGAAATAAGTATTTGATCCCCTGCAGATTTTCTTAGTTTGCCCGCTTACAAAGAAATGAAGGGTTTATAATTTTTATCATAAGTTTATGGTACAGGATAGAGACAGAATATCAACCAAAAATCCATAAAGGCACAGGATACAAAAGTTATACATTGATTTGCATTTCAATGAGGGAAATAAGTATTTGATCCTCAAGTGAAACCTGACTACTTATTTGCTCAAGAAACACTTGTTTACAAGCACAGAGGTAAGACTTTTCTTGTAGTTGGTTACTAGGTTTGCACACATCTCAGGATGCATTTTAAACCACTATTCTTTACAGGTTTTCTCTTACTTTTTTTTTTTTAATTTCTTAATTTATGGAGTTTCGGCTCTCTCCATAAATTTTCAATAGGATTATGGTCTGAAGACTGGCTAGGCCACTCTATAACCTTAATGTGATTCTTCTTGAGCCACTCCTGTGTTGCCTTGGCATGAATGTTTGAGGTCATTGTCATGCTGGAAGACCGATCCACGACCCATCTTCAGGAGGTTCTCGTCCAAAGTGTTACAATACATGGCCGTCCATTAACCCCTCAATGCAGCAAAGTCAGTCTGTACCTTTAGCATGAAACCAGCCTTAAAGCATGATATTTTTGCCTCCGTGCTTGACTGTAGGGATGGTGTTCTTGGGGTCATAGTTAGCATTTTTTCCCTCCAAAAACAGTGTCAAGTTGATGCCAAAGAGCTCAATTTTGGTCTCACTTTATCCCAATCTTTCTGTTAATTGTCAAACTTCAGATGGGCCTGTACATGTGCATTTTTGAGTGGGGCGACCTCGCTGCACTGATTTCAATTCTTGGTGGCATATGTTACCAATGTTGTGTTTGGTGACTGTGGTCCCAACTGCCTTGAGATCATTCACAAGCTCCTCCCTTGTAGTGCTGCACTGATCCCTCATTTTTCTCATTATTATTCTTATCCCATGTGGTGAAATCTTGCATGGAGCTCAAGACTGATGGCGATTGATGGTTACTTTGTATTTCTTCTATTTGCAAATAATCACTCCAACAGCTGTCTCCTTTTCACCAAGCTTCTAGCTCATGGTCTTGTAGCCCATTCCAGCCTTGTGCAGGTCTACAGTCTTGTCCCTGACTCCTTTGACACTTGTTTGGTCTTGCCAATAGTGATGGGATTTTAATGAAAGATAAAGTTTTTGTGGTCAGGTGGCGTTTATACACATTTTGCAGTGTTGTTGGGAGCTTCTTCTTAAATTAATGTGTACCATATGAGCACATAACCGGTCTGTGAGCCAGAATTATTGTTGGTTGCTTGGGGATTAAATACTGATTTCCCTCACTGAAATGCAAATCGATTTATAACATTTGTATCATGTGCTTTTCCTGGTTTTTGGCTTGATATTCTGTCTCTATCCTGTACCATAAACATATTATAAAAATTATAAACCCTTCATTTCTTTGTAAGCAGGCAAACTTAGAAAATCAAATACTTATTTCCCCCACTGTATGTAGATCTACTCATGGCCTAAAGATGTTTTGCAGCCATGTTTTTAAATTAGCTCCTAACATTTTGTTCGTGTGTATGTTCTAAATAAAACATTATATAAAGTAAACACAGCAGATTATAGAAAGAAGAACAGTGTTGGTCGGAATTGTATTTTTTTTACCTAATGTTTATGTACTGTACATGTGGATGTAGGTTTGCAATCCTCCCGCATCACAAACATTTGATGCAAGTCTAGTCAGGCAGCTTCAAGAGCAAGAGTATCTAGATAGCTGAAGAGGTGTTTTTGGAATATAAATGTAAATACTTCACCCCTGAATAGGTGAAGGAATAGGTAGTAATAGATGTTTATATGCCAATAGATATCTGTCAAAAAAAAAAAAAGTGAGTGCCTCTAAAAATAAAAATACTACTACTACTGTTCATACTAACAATACTAAGATTAAAGGATATTATGATTAAACAAGCAAATTTTTTATTTATCAACCTGCATTAATATGCTGTATGTTTCGCAGTCCAAGGACATTTTGCATCAATGTTTGCTCAAGCCTTTCTGTCTTTTTACTCAGTGTTTGTCCATTGGCGTTCTGGACATCTTTGGCTTTGAGGACTTTGAGACCAACAGCTTTGAGCAGTTCTGCATCAACTATGCTAATGAACAGCTGCAGTATTACTTTAACCAGCACATCTTTAAGCTGGAGCAGGTCAGACCATACATGTTCTTTAACACTAGCAGTGTATGTTTTTTGTTTGTTTGTTTTTTTTGCATTGCTTGTAGTTGAGTGTTGTTTCATGTTAGACAAGTCATTCTTCTATACAATACGTTTATGTAGTTATTTGTGTTGCGTTTTGGGTATACAGGAGGAGTATCAGGCAGAGGGCATCACATGGCACAACATTGACTACACTGATAATGTGGGCTGCATTCACCTTATCAGCAAGAAACCTACTGGGCTCTTCTATTTATTGGATGAGGAGAGCAAGTAAGACTAGAATATCAAACCACCATCTTTGTGCTATTTGATTAGGGGTGGACAAACACAGAGAAGAAACATTTTTGTCCCAAGTGTCTGGGCTACTGATTTGTCTACCCTTATTGTCATGTACTCTGTACAATAATTTGTATAAACAAGCCATTTTGCATGCTTATTACTATAGAAAAAATTATCTGCATTTCTCATTGTGTGTCGGTATTTTTTTGTGCATCTCCTGCAGTTTTCCCCATGCAACAGATATAACCTTGCTGGCTAAATTTAAGCAGCAGCACGAGAGAAACCACTACTTTGTGGCTACGCCTGTGATGGAGCCAGCTTTTGTCATCCTCCATTTTGCTGGGAAGGTCAAGTACCAAATCAAGGTAAGTCCACAACTATATAATACTTAAAATTTTTGACATTTGCATGGTGTTCAGTGTTACCATAATTTTGAGCATCTTCAACAACATCTTAGATGTTATCCCTTTTAATTATTTAATACCATAAAATTTTATTTGTTTTGATCAAACAAATATTATGTTTAAATACAGTAACAAATAAGTAGAACATTTTAGGCTGATTGTACCTACCAAATGGATAAAAAAGGATTAATGACTATTAATAATTGTAACTGATAGCATAATGTTGAGTAAGTGTAATAAAATACAACTTTGCTGTTATAGACAAATAATCAACTTCAAATGGTAAGGGTAATTTTCTTTTGTCATTAAGGTGTTGTGTTCTTGTGTTTATTTTTTAAATAAAATGGGCAGTATTTACCAGCTGTTGTGCTTGTCTGCTTATTGCACAGAGAAATTCTCTATAATGCCAGAGCACAAGCCTCTGAACATAAACCTACAAATATGTATGTGTAAACTTTAAGCTGCTTTGTGGTTTTGTCGCTAAAAGAGGAGCTCACAATTCTGCTGTTAATCAGTATAAACGGGAACAAGTGCAGGGAGTTTAAGAATAGTTTCTTTGTCCTATGACAAGATCTCTGCTTGTCTCGGTTGCAAAATAGGTGAAAAGCACTGGAATCCAGTGGTCATGGTGTTGTAGAACACTGGTCTATAACTGAAGGTTGTGCTGTAGGCAAATAATCAACTTTGGTGTGGTAACAAAAACTACAGTGTCTTACTCCTCGTATATCACAGCAGTTTGCTGCCTATTACATTAAGGGATCGACTCTTTATCCCTTTTATAGTTACATGTGATGTTGTGGACCATTCGGGGAAACAATTTAGTTCCTGTTCTCACTTATGTTACAGTGTCTAGAAACTGTTATTCCCTCTTACTTATGTCTGTTCTCTGGCATCTTTAACGACTCTTATGTCCTGGCAGGATTTTCGGGAAAAGAACACTGACCACATGCGGCCAGACATCGTAGCCTTGTTGCGCAGCAGCGACCGTGCCTATGTCCGCCAGCTGATTGGAATGGACCCAGTGGCCATGTTCCGTTGGGGAATCCTCCGCGCCGCCATACGTGCTCTTGCTGCCTTCAACGAAGCTGGACGCCACTGGGCCGCAAAAACCTCTGGTACGTTCTGTAGAGTTTAGCTTTTTAAGATCAGAAGCAGATTAGTGTAAAAAGAAACAAGTTTATTTTTAACTTGCACATGAAAGCGTGTGGTACGTGACACTAGCTGGATTTGAGACGATTAACCGTGCAGACTTAAGAACAAAAACAGAAGGAGGTATTGTTTGAGTCAGGAATTCAAAGTCTTGAATTTATTTCAATAGGAATCAAATGTTTCTGTGCATGTGGTATACATTTTGTGTGGGTGAGCGTGTGTGTGTTTTTTCATACAGGTGTGGTTAGACCTGTTTCAAGAGTTCCACTGGGAGAGCTGCAGCGGTCCAACACGCCCATTGAGAGGATGTATCGGTAAGACTTAAACTTGGATTACTTGTGGCTTTAGGGGAGAGAAAGAGAAAGCAGGAAGTGCTGTAAGGAACTTGATCTCTTCCTATCCTTTGCTTTTGTGTAATGGTCGTGTGACCTGTTTCACCTCCTAGAGGCGCACTACAGGCAGGTTCTCACAAGTCTTCCCCCTCCCAACCCCCACCCCGTAGCAGGCATCATAACCCACTCACGTATACTTTAAATTTTAAATAATGATGCCAAAGTTTTGACAATAATCCGTTATGCATTACTTATTGCCCGCAGCCATCCTGTGTGCTTCTCCTGGTCATTCCTATCTATGAATTTTTTTTTTTCTTCCCTATTCCTCCCTCAGTTGGGTTGGTAGATAATGATCACAGATCTTCCTCCCTAGTTCATTCTGTTATAAGTGATTGCCTGTGTGCTGTTTCTTCTTTACAGCCGGTCCTCTATGCTCGATTTCTCCTTTGATCTCTCAGAGGAGCGCCCCCTAGAGGCTTTTGAGGACATCTTTGCTAGTTATGAGAGTAAGAAGTAAGTGGAGGAGAGAAAGCACAGCTGGGGGTCTGGCAGGAAGAGCTGGATGCAGTGGGCAGGACTGGGACATGGAGATTATAAACTCATGCTGTAGAAAGCATGCTATTTGTGCTAATCTTATTCAGGATTATGCACTAAATATATTCTGTTAAACGAGTAATTGTGGAAAATACATCGCTACAATAAGAGCTTGTGTTTTCTTTGTTATTGATTACTTGTACAAACAGCTAGAGCTC
This sequence comes from Clarias gariepinus, assembly GCF_024256425.1. Classification (NCBI taxonomy): domain Eukaryota; kingdom Metazoa; phylum Chordata; class Actinopteri; order Siluriformes; family Clariidae; genus Clarias; species Clarias gariepinus. The sequence goes on along the minus strand of NC_071114.1, from coordinate 18,306,327 downwards.
CGGTCCAAGGAAATTCTCTATAATGCCAGAGCACAAGCCTCTGAACATAGACCTACAAATATGTATGTGTAAACTTTAAGCTGCTTTGTGGTTTTGTCGCTTAAAGAGGAGCTCACAATTTTGCTGTTAATCAGAATCAGTCTCGGTTGCAAAATAGGTGAAAAGCACTGGAATCCAGTGGTCATGGTGTTATAGAAAACTGGTCTATGACTGGAGGTTGTGCTGTAAGCAAATAATCAACTTTGGGGTGGTAACAAAAACTACAGTATCTTACTCCTCTTATATCACAGCAGTTTTCTGCCTATTACATTAAGGGTTCGACTTTTTATCGCTTTCATAGTTACATGTGATGCTGTGGAAACGATGTCTATAAACTTTTATTCAATCCTACTTATGTCTATTTTTTCTCTTTTTTAAAGTTAATGCATGCTCAGTAAATAAGTGATATGTAGTCAGTTGATGAGTGAAATAAGTCTATAAGGTGTATGGTAGTGCACATTTTTACATTGTATTTTAAACGTGAGCTAGGAAATTAAATAAAAAGCACTATATCATAATACAGGTATCATTAAGCCAATATTAGGGTATAAAAGTCAGACTAGTCTTTTATTAACATGATGTCCTGTAGCCACCCCTGCCAGCACATCCTGTTTGACCTCCTGAGCTGTGTGGTAGGTCTTATAAGTGCATGGACCACATGGAGGCAATCAATTATCACCAGTTAACACCAATATCTCGAGAGTAACACCTGCATGGACTTTCTCATGTCACTGTTTTTCCTCTGCACTCACAACAGCATGGTTTTATAACAGCACTACCATGCTCCTGGTTAAGATCCCTGAGTTCAGCACTGTGGTTTCAGATGAGAGTCACAGGCATGCAGGACATGATGGCGAGTCTTCATGGCACCGATGTGGTTGTGATTAGAATTCAAGCTGCCTGTGGTTCTCCATCTGCAACCATGGTGTGTGTGTGAGAGAGATGTAATATTTGTACACTGTGTGCACATTGGTGTCTTTGGTGGAGGAACCTACCCTTTCCAGAGGTGCATAATTTACTGTTGGGTTTCTGTTCTTGTTTTACCACATCCTATTTCAATCCATCTACACCTTCCTTCTCCTCTCTAAATGTGAATCAGCGACATGCATGCCCAAATTATCAGCTCCATTAAGGACTTGCAGTTGGATGGCGAAGACCCACGTAAGCTGCTTCAATCCTGGGGACGCCTGCGCTTCCCACGCCACCATCTTCAGTGAGTCGGTCCAGAGAGACACCGTAACTGTTGACCCCAGCCTGCTGTCCCAAGCGTCATACCTTCTAGCGAATGACGTTCTTTTCTTGGCTTAGCTTCGAATGGACTTAAGTTGTAAAAGTCAGATTTATAGTGAATGCTCCTGAACTCATGCTGCTTTAATAGACCCTCCTAACATATTTGGCACTAATTTGTGCCCGGCTGCTCCAGGTAAAAAAATGCAGTATTTACGAGTCTTGAGCTAAACTTCATTAGGCTCTCCTGAACTGTTTTTGCCTGCCATGCTTGTTTGTGTTCTAGCTTTCAAATACAGAACCGTCCCACTCTTAGAAGTGTTACATTACTGACTTAGTTCCTAACCTTCTGCATGATTTAGCTTAATTAACCTGTTCCTATTTACACTAGGCGTTCTTGATTTTGTTTTTGTTTGTTAAAATTTCTTAGACAAAATACTTTGTAAGTAAAATTACATTTCATTGACATTAATCATTACAGATAAATTTTATGAGTATAATCTGAATGTGTACAATAATACAAGACATTTTAGAACACCCTGCATTTTAGCTATTTATTAGAAACAAATAGCTTTCTATTCATTAACACTCAACTACCATGTGAATAAATTATGATTGTTTTTAAATCATCGTTGACAACTATAATTGGGTTTTTATTATTTTAATACCCCCCCCCCAATCCATATACATACATTTTTTCATACAAGCAAAAAGTATCTAAATACTAATTTGCACTTACCATAGAGAATGAGTTCACTCTGTATTGTTTAATTAAAGTGTGTCAAAAATGAAGAAAAAAAAAATCTTCAATGCCTACTGAACTTTGGCCCAAAATACACATTATTGTATATATTATAAGTGTTAAATGCTAGTAGCTTTAGTAGAGTTGTATCAAACATAAATCCTCATTTAATATAAAAGTGTTTTTTTTAAAGGCAGCTGAATACAGGAGCTTTTGTCTTCAAGAGATGATCTATTATTTCCTCTTCTCATTCCTTCAATGGTCTCCTCTCTCATTTACTTTGCTTCAGATGCCCCCTTTAATCCCCCTCGCCAATGCATGACTCACAATAACCTGGTACTAACACCATCAGCCCTATCCCATCATACACTCAACCTCGTATTTCTTTCTTACAGGAAAAACAAAAACATCAAACCTAAGCAACTAATTCCAAAGGTAATGAAAAAGTTGAGCATCTTCTTGTCTTATTTATTTAGTTCTTTTCCTGTTGAGAGTGTGAGTAATTTTTTTGTTTGTGTGAACATTTTGGCAAATTTGTTCTATACATTGTGCTGTGTGTCTATTCACATTTTGTGCAGAACCTGCTGGACTCGCACTCACTGAAGTTCATAGTTGGCCTTCATGACCGCACCACCAAGTCTTTGCTTCACCTGCACAAGAAGAAGAGGCCCCCGAGTATCAGTGCTCAGTTTCAGGTACAGCATCTCCCTGTCCCTGCCTCCCACAATTATATCCTGTGGTAACAGCAAAAAGTAATGCAAAAAAAGTCTAGCCGACATGCTAACATATTTCAAAGCTATATAAATCAAAATGAAAGCAAGATAATCGTCTACAATCTTGAATGACTTGTGTTTTTAGAAAAATTAGGCTTTGTATTTAAATTTAAGTTGACCATTAGGTTAATCCCTATATTAGCTTGTTTGTATTTTTTCTCTGAAAACAAGGATGCCTGAATAAGGGGAGAATGAGTAAAGCAGTAAGTTGTCTGTTTTTTGTTTTTTTCCCTGTAGACCTCTCTCAGTAAGCTGCTAGAAACGCTGGCGAAGGCAGAACCTTTCTTTATCCGCTGTCTGCGCTCAAATGCCGAAAAGGTGCTCCGTTTTCCATTCTTACACACACACCATATTCTAGAGATAGTGTTAGACCCTTAACACTTTAAGTACTTATTTGAAAATACCGACCTATTCTTCAAGCAAGCCTGCAACCAGGAAGTGCCAGGAAACTTCCTGTTGATGCCAGTTTAGATCAAAATAAATAGCTACCTCAAGATCATTTTACCAGGAAAAGATACACCAGGCATGACTATAATAATAGTGATAAAAAAAAAAATCCATGCTTAATGTGTCGCATCCTGAAAGAAATTCTAAAAATGACAATGGGTTATATGTGAGCAGAAGGAGATGTGCTTTGACGAGGCGCTGATCATGCAGCAGCTACGTTACACAGGCATGCTGGAAACTGTACGCATCAGGAGGTCAGGATATGGTGCCAAGTACCCCTTCCAGGTAGGGTATAGATACAATATGCCATTTGAATGCTTCTTAATATGATGAAATTTGCCATGTTTATAATAACTGATGTTTGTATCTGAAGAAACCTTTATGCTGTTGTTGCTAGAAGTATATGCTGTATAATAATCTATTTCTCCCACAGGAGTTCATTGAGCAGTTTCGAGTTTTGCTGCCAAAAAATGCATCTTCTCCAGAAGAAATCTCAGCTCTGCTGCAGAACCTTGGTCTCGACCCCAAGACATACCAGATTGGCAAAACCAAGGTCGGCTCCCTGTTTGTTCTCCATCATCTACTATGCAAGACAAATGTACTCAGAATCCATCGCTGCTCATAAACAATTTTGTGTCCATAGGAATGGAGAAGGTTGCCATACAAACATGAGCGGCGGTTCATTTTATAGTTATGTTTGCTTCAATAGGTATTAGATCCTGACTAGCGGTGAATGTTTATCCTTAAACTAAACTTGCTTATATTAAATAGAGTCTGTCTCTATAGGGCAGTAACGAGAGTGGGGCCATGTTCACTTCACGCATACTTTTTGTTGGGTGGTGTGATAGTGTCATTTTTCACTACCAAAAAAGTAATATTTTGTAAAAAAAAAAAAAAAAAAAAGTTATTTTGTCGGTAAACTTGTACTGTATAGTGGGTGCATATCATGTGTTAAAGATATAATGATTTTGTTACATTACCAATCCCTTCTGCTTTTTTAGGTGTATCTCAAAGAGCTGGAGAGACAAAAGCTTCACGACACACTCCACAAAGATGTCATGCGCAAAATTATTTTCCTACAGCGCTGGTTCCGAGCTAAACTGCAGAGGTGGGAGTTCATTCAGATGAAACAGGCAGCCATAATTATTCAGGTGAATTCACCTCTGTCAATAAATAATACTTTGTATATTGCAAGAGGAAAGAGTGTACCGGTGTCTAAGTGTGTGTATTTGGGTTTAGCGCTTATGGCGGGGCTGCAGAAGAAGACGCTGTCAAGCAGCGACTCTGATTCAGGCAGCATGGCGAGGGTTCAAACAGAGAGCTGAATACCTAAACCGGCGAGCCTCTGTAACTAAAATCCAGGCTCTAGCCCGAGGCCAGTCTGCACGAAAAAGGTGATATTATGAAGAGCATATGTACATCATATGCAGTCAGAGGTGGTTTTGATCTTTGTATTTTAATTCAGTATAATTTTTTTGTTTAGGTACAATTCTCTAAAGGAAGAGAAGACAAAGAGAGAAGAGGAAGAAGCTCAACGAAGAAAAGAGGAGGAGGAAGAGGCAGCCAGACGAGACCAGGAGGCAGCAGAGGTGGCCCGAAAAGCACAAGAGGAAGCAGCCAGACAAGAAAGGGAGGCAGCTGAAGCTGTCAGAAGGGCACAAGAGGAAGCAAAGAAACAGAGAGACAAAGAAGAGGCAGCTAGAAGAAAGAAGGAGGCAGAGGAAGAGGCAACAAAGCTTGCTGAACAGAATAAAAAGAAGACAGCACCAGAGCTGCAACTTGATAATCAGGCTGCTTCAAAAATGGATGGACAGAATGATGTCCTTGATATGGTGGAGAACTCTAAGGAAAAGGAAAGCAAGCAGACTGAGGCTGGTCCTTGGCATGAAGCAGAGTTTCAGGATACTCGAGTAACACCTGAACACAATAAGTGTTTGGTTGTTTTAGAGAAGCACAATGAAGACACAGGAGCTGTCCAAAAATCTAACAAAGCCTGTGATATTGCATTACCAGGAAAAAGTAATCAGAATACAGTCAGTGATACCCCAACAATTACTGTTACTGCCCTCCCTAAAACTACTTCCAGTGTTTCTGCAGAGGAAGATGTCAAAAGCCCTCAAACTGGCACCATTCATCCTGATCCAGGCAGGTCCAGAGCTCCACCAATGGGGAAACTTCCTGTCTCTCGAAGTCAAGAAAAGAGGGAGCTGAGAAGGCAGCGCGGTTTAGAGCATAGCCAGAGGGAGAGTGTGCGGGCAGCTGCAGCTGGTAAAGATGAGAGCTGTAAAGAACTTGACCACTATACCTTCATATCCCAGAAAATTGACAAGCCTAAGAAAGAGGCTGAAGATGAGGAAGAGAAGGTAAAGAAAGGAACTGCAGCTGGTCCAGTCAGGCCCTCGACTCTACCCCTGGAAGTGCCAGAGTCTAAGGAGCCCAAATACACTCCAAGCACCAAGGACCTATTAAATCGGGGAAAGAGCAACACCCAGCCTGAGATATCATTGAAAGAGGCTAAACATCAGGAGGATCAGAAAACTCGCATGTTGAAGTATGGCTTATGTTATGCAATGTTTTTAAATGTATAGTGTGTAGTTATTTCCCCTTATATTCATGCTTAGAAAGTGACATACATCTGTAAACAGTGCTTCAATTGAAGCAACATAATTATATTATAATAATATTTTTATAATAATTACGTCTATTCAAATTAGGTATGAAATTTGTACATATTATTAAGAAGGATTCTTCAGAGCAATTCTATGCTGAGAAACTGGAACGTATAATCTGTTAGGTTTTGTAATTTCTAACTTTGTGTTTTTCAGGACCTCCCGGTCATTAGATGACGTATCAGAGTTTAAGACCTCAGAAGTCCCCACTGGTTTGCAGGTAGAATGCTCACAATGCTTCTTTTTTTTCACTCAGTAACATTACCTACCCAGATTAAACCAAGCTCTCTGGCTCACTCAGGGCAAAGTGCGTTGTCGGAAGTTTCCCAGGCGCAGACATCGACTGTACTTTGTACATAACTGTTTAAATATTAAAAGTGCAGAAATGGAGGATGTGGAATTCTGGACCCTCCCTCACACAATCCCTGTACAGGTCATGTATCTTTATGCAGAGTGAGAAGCTGCTTGGGGAGACTGGATGGTTGCTTTGTGGCTCATTTAAAGGGCCCATCTTTTTTGCTTTTCGGTTCAATGAGAGCCTGCCAGCTGTTGGGGCAGGGGTTTTCATAGACTAGTCAGCTAATTGATTCACTAATAACATTTAGCCTTCTAGTCTGGAAATATTTCATACTTGATCTCAAGCCAGAGTCGACTGCACATTGTGTAGCATTACACAATTTGCAAATGACTATGGCTTGAGTCTTGTTTGTATTTTTTGTATTGTTTAATTTTAGTGCAGTGCTATCACTTTTACAGCACTTTCTTGTAGTTGTCGCCAGGTTTTTAGTCCTACTGCTGCCTTCCTTTGAAGGAATTCTAACCAACAAGTAAACAAAGAAAAAGCTGGAAAAAATCCTAGTATGCATAGAGTTGAAACAAATGTTGGCGCAAAAATCCTTGCACATTCCTATTTTGCTTCCTTTTAGCAACAATAAAAAAACAATGAGACACAAGTACTATTTAATTATTTTCTGACTCCATTCATTTTGGTTCTATTGGATAACAACAACAAAGTTAGTTTAAAGATAAAGTTGGTAAAAACATTATTCTGTGACCCTTCCCCTCAAGAGAGTTGGTTTTTCTGTCTAGTGAATTTTAATACAAAATATTATTGGACTGCTGAATAAGATTAGTCATGAAACCCCTACCTGCTGTAAGCTGGAGCCTGAGCTTCCTTGTGTTTGATTAAACATGCTTGTTTAGCACTCAATTGTCCAATTTATTGGTATCCCTTAAAAAGTGTGGTTGCCTAATAATGAGGGGTGGTTTTTCATTGATTATATATGCATGATTAATTGTGATCTTTATTATTCATTTACTGATCTTGTAGATACTCATAAACAAGATGACATAAGCCTATATAGAAACTCCTGAATAGGATGATGCTATTTAAAATTTAATTTGTTTCACCATTTTTTCTCTTTTAATTAATAATTACTGTTAAAACATGTAATGTGCATATAAAAATAATAATTTTGAATACTGTTAATATATAGTTTGCTGCCACTTTATCATCAAGCGTTCCATATGGCTGACGAATTCCTTCTCTGATCAATTACTAAAATAGTAACATTGTCAAAAATAATTAAAGCGATAAAGTTGGTGTCTAAAAGGTGGTGGTTTCTGAGGTGCTTAAGCTTTTTTTTTTCCTTTCTTTTTTTTTTTTTAAAGATGGGACAAGATTCTGTTTTTGTCCTTACAAATGTGAATAAAAAAAAAAAAAAAAAAAAAAAAATATATATATATATATATATATATATATATATATATATATATATATATTTAAAGGCAATTTATAATTATGATGATGGTTCTAACTATTTTCACACTGTAAATGCATTGTGTCCTTGATTATACTGTAAGGCTTATCACATTTCATTATATTCACAGTGCTATAAGTATTTGACATTATTTTCTGTCCCTCCACAGCCCATGCCTCATGTTTTGGTGGGTCCACCTGGAGGCAGAGCAAGCAGCGTGAAAAGGTCACCGCAGGACGACGGCCCTTACAACCAACCACACACTCCTGAGAGGTGCGACCTGAAAATGAAGAATTAAACCTGATTTTAAAGAAATAGGTTTAGACTGATACCAGTCAAAGCAGTAAACAAGTGGCTAATGGAAAAGATTCTGTGCCAGTTTGGTGGTGCCAAAAATTCTTTACCATATACAGTTAAAAAGTGTCTTAACAGGTCTTGATCTGTCTCTATATTATTTTGGGAAAGTGTTGATGAGCAGAAATTTTGGACAAGTGTTTTTTTGCAGTATTGTAGCAACTCCCATGAGTTCAGTAAATTTAGCCTGTTAAATTGGTAAACAACCTCATGACTTAAGCATGAACTAAAGTTTAAACACTTCCAGTTAAAGCAAATAGTTCAGTTCTTAGCTGTGTCCTTGTTGTAAGCCATCATGGCTGACAAACTCTTATCACACAGGAAACCTGAGTCATCTGGCTCATGGGAAATCACCAGCCCTGCCTCAGCTTATCTGACTGGCTCGTGAGTCCAATGTGAATTCCACCCATCCCCTACCCCCCGCTTTTATAGCTGCTATGGGAACAGGGACATTCCTTCAATTCTTTGCATCATCAAGTACTTGGAAAAGACAAGCATGTTTATTAGGGATGGTACCTCAACTGGGTTTTTTTTTGGGGTTGGCTGGCTGGCAAGAATCCATATTAAGTTTTTCTTGGCATGGGTTTCTTTTCTTAAAGAAAATATACATCAGCATTTATGTGAAGTGTCCAAGTGCCTGTAAATGACCTACTCCTACTACTATGAAAATAATTGTGTATTAAAACAATACACGATGATGTATTAATATTAAACCTGTGATTAGTAGTTGTTAAATCAATTCAATGTGGTTTGTGTTATAGACCAACAGGCTTCTTGAGGAAGATCCTGAAGAAACGTCCTCATAAAGAGGCTCAGACTCCAGAAGATGGAGACCTGACGATGGCAGCTGGATTAAGTGAAAAAGAGAGCACCTACTGTAACTAGCCCTTTTTTCTCTCTCTCTTTTTTTTTAAATGAAATCTTTCAAAACGGGTGTATTATTATTTTTTAAAAATCATTTATTCAACTACTTTTTGATGTCCTAATCATCTGGTGTTGTTAAGATTAAGACACATTTCTTGGTGAATCATGAAGATTATTTTTCTTTCTGTCTGCAAACACAGGCATCGCCTCTTCACGCACACATCATTCAGAACCTCACAGTGGGCGCCCGAGTCGAAATCCCACGATTAAGATCAGCCGTGCCACGCGGGTCTCAGAGCAATGGAATGCCTCGCTGGACCGAGAGATCACCAATGCCAACGAGCTCCGGCATCTTGATGAGTTTCTGGGAAATCAGGTCCCTCATTCAACATTAAATATAGATCATAATGCATCAATTAATTATGCAGAGTGTGCATTTTATTGCTATTGCTTGGTTTTTTACTATTTTCTGTGTGGTACAGGTAAATGACCTGCGCTCGAGAGGGAAGCAGCTGTCTGCAACAGAGCACATCTTTATAACAGCCACTATGCAGTTCAGAGAAAACATCAAAAGCATGTACTCTCTCTCAGTAAGTGCATGTAGGCTGGGTAATTTAACAGATGACACAAAAACAACTGTTAATCTCAGTTTAAATTATTAACATACAGTTTTTTTTTATTTATGGCCAAAAGCATTGAAACAGGGCAAAATTAGGAAAATTTAGCTTGGTTTACTGAAGCATCATGGATTTCGATACTCCGTCTCAACACCTATTGTAAATCTCTCCCTTCCCTTGCCTGATGTCACACAGGGGGACATTATCACTTAGATGAACCTAAAACAAGTCCATTTAAAGAGATTCTCTTTACATGGCTGTAATCTTTAACTCATTAAGCAGCTGTCAAAACTATTCATCTGAAACCTTTGATACTAGTCCAGGGTTTAAAAAGCTTAGTTCCTGTTTATAAATTGCTTGAGATTTTGGGTGGCACTGCTTTTCTATTGTGTGCTTGACAGACCACACTTTTTTTCCTTTCCTCTTGCAGAAGCCTCACATTGGATATAAGGGTCTGATGAGGAGCTACCAGAATAAAGTCTTCAGTTTAGCTGACGAGCAGCAAAAGAGTGATGTGCAGTTGGTTGTCAATCTGTTCCAGTCTGTGCTGGATGGGTTTATTAGAGGGGAGATCAAAAGAGAGGAGGCTGAACCCGTGAAGGTAGAAGGAGAAAAACTCTGCAGTTCTCTGCAAACTCTATAACACTACAAAATAAAATATGCTACGTAGCATTGTCAGTTGAATTTAAATAGTATAAAACAAGTACAAACAAGGATAGCATCTTTTATCTCTTTCTGTCTTAGCCTCCAAAAGGTCGGAAAAAGCGGCGGAAAAAAGACAAGAATGTAAGCGCTGCCACCTACTTTCACTTTTCACTTATCTAATCATATCATTTCTGGGTAAAAACAAATAGCTCCTGAAACGACCCTCTCCGTCCATGCTCTATATGTTTAGATGGAGAGCCCACTGGACCATGTCTTTAACAACTTCCAGGTGAACATAATGCAGTCGTGTGACCAATGCTCCTCATACATCTGGGTAATGGAGAAAGCCTACATGTGCAGCTGTGAGTATGCGGCCTGCGGCCATTACTTTTAACAAAAAAAAATTCTGAAAATGTATATATTATAATCTTGTTTATGGAGACTCGGGTCTAAATATTGTGGCCTAATATAAGGTTATTAAGTTTTACAATACATTATTTAATGGAACAATAACCAAGTGTTTGTGCTTCAGATTGCAAGCTGGTTTGCCACAAGAAGTGTTTGTCCAAACTCAGCACAGACTGTACTACATACTGCTCAAAAAAGGTACAGTATGATCACACCAGCATCAGTGTGGCTCTTTAAACATAGGTTTGACAAATAATTTTCTAAAATATAGCCTGTTTCTGTCCATTCTGAAGCAAACCAAAGGTTAATATTAATGTTCTCATTCTAATCTGTTATTGTTTCTATGACAATGCTTTATTCATACAGAGGGCTTTCCATGTAAATAGATTAGAAACTGTGTGTAATAGTTGGTATGGTGATAAGTTTAAAAGACATTTATTTAGATGCACATTTATTTATTATGGAAGGAGTCTCCAGTTTCAGTGTTTTGTAAAACTCGGATGTAAAACTATAACTTTTCATTTCTTAACATCTTCAGGTCAGAGGAGTTTACACATTTTGCAGTTTCATAGTAAAATGACAAGCTGTTTAAAGTTGGTGTAACATAAGTGAGAACATGATATTTCATAACTTTAAATGTAACTATATAAAAAAAATATTCAAAATATTTTTAGTTTAGAGGTTTCTATGTTGTTAGAGTAAATAAAGTGCTTGCTGTTCAATTCCATTATTGGTTATTTTCTAAATACAGAACCGCAGTTTGTTTTTTAGATGTCATCTTCATTGTTTTTTCCTGTTTCTTCATGGCTGGTCCAGAATGAAGAGGACTCTGGTTCTCAGCACTTTGGTGTGCGCGTGTGCCGCCTGGTCAGTGATAAGGTCCCGATCCCCATGGTTCTGGAGCTGATGCTAGAGCACGTAGAGATGAATGGGCTCTATACTGAGGGCATCTACAGGAAGTCTGGCTCAGCCAACCGCATGAAGGAGCTCCGGCAACTTCTAGAAGCTGGTAAGACTATAGGCATTGGTATGTACGTCTAAATTTCTAAACAATGTGGTGGCCGGTTTATGTTTGATGATTTCTCATGCTTTCAGAACCACTTCTATACAATTTGAGTCCAGTACAATTTTGATGTGATAACCTGGTCATTCAGTACAATGAGGTTGTCAGCTGACTTCATTTTATTACTGCATAACGTTGCTGAGCATTTGTACAGAGGCTTGTACACCAGCCACTTTGCATGATGGGTGCATCTCTCCAAGAACTTCCCTTTTACTCTGATGCACCCATCGCTCTAGAATAGGGTTAGTCCGGCCTCATCAAACCCAATGACCTTTTTCCATTGCTTCAAAGTCTAAATTGCTCCAAATTTAAACGTTGTCTGGTTTTGGTGACTGCACTTGGAGATCCATTATAATTTCTTGAGATTGACTGACCATCTCTTAAAGTAATGATAAACTGTCTTTTCTCTTTACTTAACTGAGTGTTTCTTGACATAATATGGATTTGTACGCTAGTTATAGAAGCTCTAATAGGACTATTGACTCTGTACCAACCCCGTCTCTGCAAAAGAAAACTTATGGTCTAAAGCAGATTAAAGAGGCAAGAAATATTGCAAATTTACTCTTGACAAGGCTCACCTGTGAACTGAAAACCATTCCAGGTGACTACCTTAAAAATCTGATGACAGAATGTCATGAGTGTGCCAAGTTGTTATTCAAGCTAAATACAGCTACTTTAAGCAATCTATAATATAAAAAATATTGTTTAACATTTTGTTCACTACATAATTCCATCTGTGTTCTTTCAGTTTGGATGTTTTCAGTATTAATGTATAATTTTGAAAACAAAACTAACCCTCTATGATTATTCAGTTTAGCTTTTATAATTAGTATTGATTAGGGCAGGTGTTTGGTTACATTAAGCAAGTAGCTTACTTTTAAAGGAGAATATTAAATCCGTCACATAACTGTTCATAACATCGCTTTACTCACCATCTTGATTTAATTTATGCCGCATGTTTCAGACAGATATCTAAGTACCGCTAAGCTTCATTACTTTCATTAAATTCTGTCCAGCAGTGGACGCACCCACAGTGTATTGCATGCACATTGCGCTGTCAAAACTTGCAGTTTATGATCTGGCACAGAAATGCTTGTAACGTCCCTTCTGCTTAACATTTTGATTTCATTTATGGCCAGTTTTGCATAATACTGTGACAAAATCTGACCGGACAGATATACACACAGCCTTACTAACATACAGACATAAATTTTGCTTTCAGGTCCTCCAATGTATGAAATGTAAAGATATCATTGAAAGAGTGAGTTTTGACCTTTATTTATATAGATAAAGGAAAAAACACTGAAGGAAGAGGTGTCCAAACTTTTGACTGGTAGAGTACTCACAGTAAATATGCATCAATAAGTATTGTATCTCAGGTGTGAGAAGGTTCTTTGGACAGAATAATCAGAGTGCAAGTGTATAATGTTATGTGTTGGTGTGGTGTTTTATAGTTTGGTTTGTGTTTGCAGATCCTAATACAGTTTGTTTGGAGGACTACCCCATCCACACTGTAACTGGTTTGGTGAAACAGTGGCTGAGGGAGCTCCCTGAACCCCTAATGACATTTAATCATTATAACGACTTCCTTCATGCAGTAGGTGAGTTTTAAATCTCCCCTCCTTCACTATAGACATATAGGCACTATAGGCTTTTTTTTTGGTAGTGCACCTCCCTGAGGCAGGTAAATACCTATGTGGAACAAATACTGTGTTTTAAACCAGTGTGTAAATAGATACAGTATGTATATATATATATATATATATAACCAATTGTCCGTTTTTCTGTATTCCAGCTTGGGATGCATAGATACTGAAACTTTCTTTCATTACTTCTTATCTCTTCATTATTTTAATCTTCTTCTGTGTGTTTGCTTTTCTGTATTTCACTAAATATTGTTAAATTATTTTTGTCAGAATTACCTGAACAGCAGGAACAGATTCACACCATCTACAGGGTTATAGAAGAGCTGCCTACAGCTCACTACCAGACTCTTGAGCGACTAATTTTCCATCTAGTCAGGTATTTCAGCATCTTTTTAAATAACCAAATATTAGTGTAAATAGTTTTTTTACCTATAGATTAATTCATGATTTATGTAAAAGTTAAACACAATAAACCAGTTAATTCAGTTTCTTCCAGAAACAGGGGAGGTGGTGATCACTTGGACATGTTAAAACATTCAACCCATGTTTTCTTTCCAATTGAATTCCTGGAAATCACTGAATATTAGCATCATCAGTTGCTTTAAAACTATCATGATTTATATTTCTCAGTAACATTACATGCTGGTGATGAAAACAAGTGCTTATTGCTGCTTATTGCAAGTGCTTAAGGCAAAACAGAAAAGGTTCAGTACATCTGTTTGTAGCTACAGTTAAAAAGCATTATGTTTAATTAAACAATTATTTAAATCATTTTATTTAATAATTAAAAAGGTAACTATTGTCATGTTGTTAAAGATAAGCAAGACACTTTGTGATGTGCTACTAGGAAAATAATCACTTGATACCAATACCTTTTCTTAATCTCACTACCCTACTAGCAGCATAACACAGAGTTTTAGCCTATTTATTGCATGTCATGTAATAAACTATTTTTTTCGCTCCAGGGTATCAAGGGAGGAGAAGAGTAACCGGATGACCCCAAACTCTCTGGCCATTGTTTTTGCTCCTTGCATCCTGCGTGGTCCTGACAGTGCTGACCCGCTCCTTAGCATGAAAGACGTCGCCAAGACAACCACGTATGTGCCCTGTCTTTTGCTGTTTGTCCTTCTACATACATTTCTGTTTAAAGATAATTGAAAATAATTATACCAGGGGTGAGACTGGTTCATGCTTTTCACTTCTACGGGTGCATATAGATAATTTGTGTCTTTGTGTACATGTTATACTGCACAGGTGTGTGGAGATGCTCATAAACGAGCAGATGAGGCGATACATCGAACGGCTGGAGGAGATCGAGCAGCTCGAATACGCAGAGACGCTGGCAAAGAACCAACTTAAGCTGAAGAGAAGCAACACTGTGAGAGCAGAGAGGCCACACATACAATACAAACCTGTTGTATTTTTGTCTTTCACGCTTTGTCTCTTTCTGCCTATTGGGTTATTTGTCTCTGTTTGGTGTCTTTCTGCAGCTGCTCCTGTTTCACTTACTGGTCGCTCTGTCTGTATTTCTATTCTTTAGTCTTGCTCTCTTTTGCTGTCTCTGTTTCTACTGTTAGATATTTGTCTCTTTCTATCTCTTCGTATTTCTCTGTGGATGTGCGCGCATGCATGCGTCTGCGTGCCTGTCTGCGCGTCTGTCTGTGCGTGCGCGTGTCTGTCTGTGCGTTACTATATGTGCGTGCGTGTCTGTCTGTGCGTGTGAGTGCGCGTGTCTGTGCGTGCGTGTCTGTCTGTGTGACTCTCTCTTTTTTTTTTTTTTTTTTTTACTTCTCGAATCTCCTTAACTTTCTCTCTTCCTCTCTGTCTCTCTCTGCACTGTATATGTATAGCTGTGAGTACTGCGCTTTCAGTATGTGATGCAATCTCTCTCTGCTTCTTTGTCGGTTTTTGTAGAGCTGGCCTTTACCTCTAAGGTTTACTTCTCCTTATAAAGGAGTGGCGGTATGTATGTTTAAAATGGAGTCCCATGTACTCACTCATCCTGTGTGTATATGTGAATCTGTGTGCAGATTCTCACACACTCATTTCCACTTTCTGCATGTGTGGGTACTGAACTCTTTTTGCGTGTAGTTTTCGTTCATGGCTTGTCTTCATTGCATTGCATGAATTCTCATTTCATCATTCATTTCACATGACATTCTTAAATTGTCTTGTTTTTATTCTTAATGGACATTTCTTTACTGAAAAAGGAGTTATAAGTTCTTTAATTAGTAGGCATTTTCTATTAATTGGCTTAATTTATTGGCCTTGTATAAGACATCACTAACAGCTTCAGTCTTACTGCATGGGTTATAAACCTTGTGCTGTCTCCCCTTTACATTTACTAACTGGAATGGAGAGGTCTCTGTGAATAAATTAACTTGGTTGTTCCTGTAATAAATTTATTTGTTGTACTCTGTCTAGTAGCACAGTTTTCAGACTCATTACGTTCCTTTGCTCCATTTCAATTGTTTCACCCAAACAGCCTACAGTAATTATAATTCAACTTTTTCACACTAGACCAGGAATGTCTAGAATAAACAGCAGGCCCGCAGGTTGTTTTTAGATGCACTTCTGGTGGAACTAAAAGTGCAGGGCTGAAGTAAATTGACCTGGGTCAATGTTTAGACATCTTAGAAATAGTTGGAAAGTTAGAACTAACTGTGTGTCTGTACTCAAGGTGAAGGAGAAACCCTCTGACCTGCGTGCTGTTCCTGAGAATGAACCACTTGACTCAGACACCGAGGCTGAGAGGAACTTGATGGAGCGAATCAAGTCCATCAAACAGGAAAAGTAGGATTGAACACAATTCTGTCTCCCTTTTAAGAGGCAAATAGTCCGACAGATTGAATGAGAGACAGAAAGAAAACGGGCAAATAGTCATTCAAGCCAAGAGAGGGAAACAAAGAACACTCTTTATTTTCCTCTCTTGTCTCAGTGACTTTTTCACTGTTTCCCTCTTTGTCTGTCTTTCTTTCAATCTTTTGTCTATTTGTCTTTATTTCCCTCCCTCCCTCCCCTTGCATTTATGAATGCAACATTTTTATTTTATAAAGGTAATGATGTTAAGAAGTCAGTGAAGGTTACCCATCTAAGCTGTATTTGTATATGTTTATTTTTGTTAATTGGTGTGTGTGTGTGTGTGTGTGTGTTACAGAGAGGATCTGGTGTGCAGGCTGCCAGATATGGAGCAGCCAGGTTCAGATCAGGAGAATCTGGACTCAGAAGCCTCGGCTAGTTCAGAGAGTCTGTTGGATGACCGCACTCCCATTTCGGACATGGAAGGTCAGTATTAAGGTACAGACATTTACACTTTTTATTCTCTGGATTCTGTCTTGGTGTGACGAGTCACAGTGTCATTTATGGTGCAGGTGTGGAGAGGCCGCTGCTGGTGCCGTTAAAGAGAGTGGCAGTGACGGCTGCTCTCTAACAGGTTGTGATCAAATCATATGTGCGCGTGTGGGGGGGTGAAAAGTTGCATACGTTATTAATGCATGTATATTGTACTAGGGGTTGGTTGATGTACAAGGGAGCATGGTGCTAAGGTCTGTAGGTGTAAATGGACTTTGCGTAAAAAATTGTGTATGTTGGGGCTGTCAATATACACTGCCTGACCAACAAAAGGTCTCACACTTTAGCTTTGATTACACCACATAATGTTGTGGCGAGTTCATGTGTGTCGAACTTCCAGAACCACTTCTTCACAATTTGAGTCCTGGAATATGCCTGCGCAATCAGGGAATAAAAACTCCATTAATGTGGTACTAGTCACTGTGCACGATGCATCGCTTCATTGACTTGCCTTCCAGTTGTACCCTGATCTGCCCATCGCTCTGAATATCAGACACCACATGACCTTTGTCCATCCAATCTTTGTTTCCTAGCAATGTGAATAGCCTCACTAACAAATGGTTTGGATTATCTGACACTTCTGAAACTGTTTTTTTGGGGGGCTTTTTTGGTCAGGCAGTGTATATTTTAGTATTTGAGTGCATACAGAAATCTCTTTTTTCATCTGACGAAATGTTTCCTAAAATTTTTGGCCAAAAAAAATGTTTTTGCCATCTTCTTTTTCTTTAACATGAAGTAAGTTTCTGGTTATTGCGAACAATTTTTAACTCTGTAATGATAAAAATCCACATCATGCTGTTACAGGAAAATAATCAGTTATAATTGTTTATTTAACATGTTTAGAAGTATTTTATTCCGCCTTAGACATAGTTATTTGCCACCATGCTACTTATTTATTAAAGTGAAGCATACTTTTAATCCATTTATAGTGATGTTTAATACTTGAGTGTCTCTGAAACAGGGTTTCTCTCTTAAAATCAAAAAAGACAGAAAACACAGCTTGGCATGTTACCATGAAAAGTCACGTATCAACATATCTGTACTGGAGCTGGATAACAAATACTGTAGGTACACCAGTAGCTCACTCTGGTGGTTTTTATAAATTTTAATAGGGCAGCTTGGATGTGGAGCAACTTTACCATATTAAAGATTTCACATATTTTTAATCCGTGAT
Source organism: Clarias gariepinus (assembly GCF_024256425.1). NCBI lineage: Eukaryota > Metazoa > Chordata > Actinopteri > Siluriformes > Clariidae > Clarias > Clarias gariepinus. The sequence goes on along the minus strand of NC_071114.1, from coordinate 18,288,548 downwards.
CGTTCTGTAAATGAGCTGTAACAGAATAATAATGTTGTAGAAACAGTAACATATTAGAACGAGCACATTATTGTACACCAGTGATTTGGCTGTTAGAGCTGCTGTTACAGAAAATTAACACATTATGACAAGTCAGAATCGAATCGCACTGTAGCATAAAGATGGATATCCATTTTTTATTTGGCCGTATTGTATTTAGAAAGCTTAAAAATTTATTCAAAATGCAAATTTACATAATTCTTTTGATTGTGTAAAGCTGTTTTGCGACTATGACAATTGTTAAAAGCGCTACATATAAAATTGAATTGAATTGAAATCTGCCTCTTTAATGAAGGTTTAATGATGCATTTACAGCATGGCCTCATCATGACACAATTTTCACCTCATTTGGTTTGTCATGGTTTTATCTGTAGTATTGTCTGTCCCTGTGATCTTTTTTACTTGATATTTAAAGTAAGTAAAATTGGGGTATGGTTGTTTGCTTTGCTTAAGGCATTTCTGCTGGGTGCTTTTGCATAAAATGCATGGGGTCTCCAGTAGGCTTGATAATAATAGCATGAGTAGTTGCATGATGATGTAGTTATTTTATTTTGTTGTGCAGAGAGGGCTGGAATTGTTTCTCTTGTCTAAATTAATGTAATGTTATTCTGCTTGCTGTCCAGGTAGGATGAAAGCCATACTGCAAACCCATAAACATAAACCCTCTAGCTCATCCTCATTACCCCAATTGACTTCATCAGGAAGTAAGGTCTCCCTCTGTCCCTCCTCTCCTGCTTCCACATCTTCCAGAAATCAGCTTCAACGCCGGCATCCCATCATCCCCTGCACCCTGCGCCTTCCCCGAGGCGCCTTCACACTCGTCCCGAGACGGCCACGGCCTGGACGCCGCAAAGACAGCATCCAGTCACTCTTTATCTCTTCTGGGACTGAATTAGATGCCTTGGCTTCTTCTGCATCTTCTTCCTCCCTCCCGCAGGACCTCCTTGTTTCTTCCAGACGATTCTCAGATCCTGACATTGGTCAATTCCAAGATGGTGTTTGATTATACGCCTTCAATAACGGTTCAACCAGGATGATTGATCCTGTCCACCAAGCACTTTTTTTTAACTCATTATTAATATAGAATTTTTAATAGACTTTAAGTGCAGATACGTGTTGCAGCCTCATGGGTGCTATCATGACCTAAATTCTATGCTTCATATATATTTTTAATTTTATTCGACAGAGCATGTTGTTGCACCTTTCTTTTTTTTTATTGTGCCTTCGGTTTCTTGTCAGTGCTCAATTTCATGTTTGTACTGTTTGTCCTGAGAAAAGTAGGAGGACAAGGACATTTTTGGAAATGACCTCACAATTTAAACACTTAAAGAAAGTTACAAAAGCCAGAGATTTTCACACCGTTTTCCACCAACACATTGCTGGTGCAGATCCCGAGGACCAACCAACCTATTTTTAAGGATGTTTTTTAACAGGTTTCTTTATTATTTTTGGCTCTGAGTGTGTTCTACCTTTCAGAGTTAAATTCCTAATAAAATATACATAGCACAATGAGAGAGAGAGCGAGAGAGAGCAGGATGTATGTAAGAGTATGGAATACTTTTAGCTATTTATTTGGAGTGTACAGTTGAGCATTTTGATGTACTTCATGGCTAACAATTGATTCCGATCCTTACAGGGTCAGTTAGTTTATGGTTGCAATATAAGGTTGTTGTTTTTTTTTGGTATGTAAATATTTCAGTCTTCTTAACAGTTATCATGCTTCCAGATGAATCCTTGCTTTCTTGTTATGCTGGAAATGGTTCAACTTTAATTTCCATGCAACTTGTTGGTGAAATGGTCTTTCTATGGACTTTTCTGTCTGGGTTTTATCTAAAATATCATTTTAATAATGCAAAGAAGCGAAAAACAGCATGAGACACTTTTCAATAATTTAAGAGACCCAGACGAAGCAACATGAAACATTTCTGCAACCCCCACAACAATTAACCATGATCTTGTAAGAAACAATAGGATGCTGTGCTCGATATCAGTTGGAACAACTGATGAAAACCGTGTGTATTGTTTACTATGGTGTCACTTGTTTAACCTGCTGGTGTTTCTTGTGCCATGTTGAAGTCAAGCGAATGAGAAAGAATGAATAATTAGTCATGCTTGCTTTTGTGTGTATGTGTATTTGTACTCTTAAGTGGTGAATGTTTCTGTTTTGCTTCTAAAGGACAGATCGAATGCATTATTTTCTTACAATACACTTTGTACTTGGCTGCAGATGTGACTGATTTTTATTCTTCAAAGGTCTTGAATCGGGTCAGTATGTTTTTTTTTGTTGTTGTTTATGCTTGCAGGGTTATCTCAGGATAAACGTGGACTGAGAGGAGGTCTGATGCTCATCATTTGTATGGAATTTGCACAAGCACTAATGAAGTAGAAACATTGAGAGGTTTAATGAGTTCCATGACGGCATCTGGATCCAGAATGGAATTAGCGTGTAGTTTAGGAAAACTTTCTAAAAACTCATTAGCAATCCTTATAAACTTTCAACATGACCTTTAATAGACAAAACAGAATTTACTGGATTAAACTTAAAGTAAGCAGCTACTGATTTCTCATTTTGCTGTGGGGTTTCACCTCGTGTATTTAGAATGCTGAAATTTATTTTGACACGGGCAAAAAAAAAAAAAAAAAAACATTTGGCTGAATCTACAAGAATTGTTAAATAAAAAAGCATCACAATGTTTATTGGGAATCCTGCATTTGTTGCTTTTGAATTCTGGATTCTAATCAGGAGTCAATGTTTATAACTGCTATAACACAGCCCAGTCAAAATAAAATCGTGCAGGCTAATAATTTTACTGGATTAGATTATAGTGCACATTCACCATGGCAAGAATCTAACCACTCCGTAAAGCTTCTCCAGCAAATGAGAATGATTGGCTTTAATGTAATCAGTAATATGTCAGTTTGAAACCCACGTACATGTCTGCATGTCTTTCTGTACGGCATTAACTTATTAATATAAAGAAATAAAAATTGTAAAGTTGAGTATCTTATGCCTTGGTTGTTTACATTAGGTTATACTTGTGTCGTCGTCAGTCTAATACACTCCCTGTTTTACTTCTGACAGGAAGAATAAACATACATTGATCTGTCCATACATTTTTGAAGATTCAGTTTACCTTCTGTACTTGGATTTCTTTTTATTATTATAATATTATTATTATTATTATTATTATTATTATTATTATTATTATTAACCCATGCGTGTCGCTTATTCGTTTACGCTCCCTGAAGATTTGGGCACTTTGTAGGGGCATTACGGTCGTTTCCGTGGCTTCCGCATACATGGGTATTTACGGTAATCTATCGTGTTGATTAGCTCTTTTGAGTGAAGCGTTAGCCACGCCCATTACATTCGTCCAAAAAACGTTGGCTGCTGTGAAGAAATTTGGCACAAAACTGCTCATAACGTCCCTTCTACGTAACATTTTAATTTGATACCGAAGGACTGACAAAGTTGAAATAAATCCTCCCCAACCAGTTTTGCGCGACGCTGTGATGAAATCGGCTAGTCAGTCAGTCATACAGAAATAACTTTTCGGAGACAGGTTTCTGATCCTAGAGTGTATGAAACATAAATATATCATTGAAATAGTTTGACTAAAGTAAAGACAAAATCAATGGGGGGGGGGGGGACTTCAGTCTGTAGTGATAAATGTAGTGACCGTTGCTACCAAAACAGGGAGGTAGTCAAAAGCTTCTTTTTAAATTAGTAACTGTTTCATGTGGGAACTTAACTGTGAATAATTTGACCGTTTACATGATTTATATGACAAATTGCTTTCAAGTGTCTCTGCTGGTAAAAGAAAATCCATTATTGTACTATCAAGGTACTCGACATGTTCAGCTCTTTGTTTCAGCGCTAAATCTATACTGCCACCTACTGGTTCGAGACCAAAGTTATTTTTATTTTTTTTTACTCATCGATATTCGACGTCTTAATATTCGTAAACTTTCATGCAGTTTAAAATTGTGATGGCTAGAGGACTGGGTCAAAGCAACTCCGAACCTACAGATCCTGTGGGATGTTATCAGGCTGCAGTGGTTAGGCTAATCCAAGGCAGGAAACCCTGTGACCTGGCGACAGGGTCATGATGGGTGGCCAAGGCTCAGTGATGTACATAGGGGAGTGAAGGCTGGCCTGATGTAGTCCAACAGAAGAGCAACTGTAACTTAAATTGAGAAAAGGATTAACGCTGGTTGTGATAAAGGTGTAAGAACACACAGATCATTACTGTTTGGGTGGCAAAAGGGCCGACCTCAATGTTAGGGAAGGTGGTCATAATGTTATGGCTGATCTGTGTATGCGTTTACAGAAGCTTTGTGAATTAAGATAAATTATCTGGATGTAGTGGAATTAATGAAGTGTGAAAGTATATTTCAAATGCAACAGATATCGACCTATTAAAAGTCACAAATAGAAAAATATAAACACATTCAGACCTGAATTAAAAAAATGCAATTATGTTGTTTATATTAGTAAATGAAAATTTTTCTATTTTTAATCGGTGAATCTACATTTACAATTATATAAAGTAAACCAGTTCGTGTGCGTTGTAAAAATTTTTGCACTGTAAAAAACAAGAGTCGCTCCTGAACAGCCTTTGGTTTCAGTATTGCGTCATATTCCTGCGACTGTCCGGTTGCAGTTTGCAATATGGCGGCGTCCAGGTTAGAAATCAATTTTATCCGGTTATTGTCCCGCTGTGAAGCTATTGCTTCTGAAAAAAGAGGGGAGACGGAATGGAGGCTGGAGAAGGTAATATAAAAAAATTCTCTGATGAAAGGTTGTAGTTGTCGCTAATGTTTAACGTTATTCCCGGTTAGTTTGCGCTGTTGGCTTTTTGCAGGCGGTGTTACAGCCACGTCGGCCAGCAGGAGAGTAAACATGCCGAGCTCAGAAACCCCTGTCACACTTTATACTGCTGTTATTCCACCTGCGTTAGGACGTTTACGCCTCTGTTCAACTGTTCCGAGTCTGCACACACCAGGCTAGGATAAAGAACATGTGCACGATTATCTGTTCATTTATTGTATGAGTAATTCCACTTTTTCCACTGCTCATCATTCCTCTATTGTAGCGGTAGTGTTGTACAGTATATACAGTAGATACAAAAGTACCTTTTTCTGTTGGAAATGTTCTATGTAAATACTGTAATAAAGTATTCAGTACTAATTTGTCTGTGTAACTAGTCCAGATACCCAGTGTGTTTAGCTAGTTTTCCAGTGGGTGATGTATATAATAAACAACTCAGTTACTAGTTAAAGTGTAGATCTTAATAATGTACTAGACACTCTATGTAGTGCTCTTATGGAGGGAGTGTTGCTCTATAGAAAGCTTTTTTCATCTGCATTATTTTGGTGTCCTTTTAAGGTTATTGTTTTTTCCACTGTACATCTTAAAATCTTGGTCAATGTTATAAGGGACTGTACGATACCGTGTGCTCTCTAAGTCAGATTATGTTCTTTAATGTACAGGATCCCCGTCAGTGTTTTTATTTTATTTTTTTTATTTTTTTTTATTTGACTTCATTTCAGGGTTGGCTGTTAATTAGTTAAAGTGTATTTAACAGATTGTGTCCATTCAGTTTTGAAATAGTTTCAGAGAAAATGTGATGTCTAAACTCTTATGGTTACATTTCAGATCTCACTTTTTTATATAAATTATCTAAATTAATGAGATTCTGCCTCATATTAACTTTCTTTGCATCAATAAGTATAAATCCAGGTTTGAGATCTGGGTCTACCTATTTCTGGTTGTTGGTTGTCATGTCTTTATGGAAGATAATTGCAAATGTGTTCATGTTCAAGTACGTAGGTGCTTTGGAAGACATGCTGGTGGCGTTAAGAAAAAGTCCAGGGTAAGAGCACCTACATGTAACTCACACTTAAATTCTTCTTACCTTTTTATTTTTAGTTCAGTTTGACTACAAAATGAGATCTTCATTTTGGAGATTTTGAGTATATACGTGTGTGTGTGTGTGTGTATGTATATATATATATATATATACACACATAAAAGTATTCTAAACTGTTTTTTTTGTTGTTGTTGTTGTTGTTTTGAGTCACAAGAGTATTAAAAAGTGTAAAAATTTTGTTTATATGCGTGTGAGTTTTGGATGATTTTACAAAATTCTATAACTCCACCTGAGTCAGTTTTGTCCTAATGGAGAGATACACAATGATAAAAATACTCAGTACAAAATATATAAAAATTATAATGTAAAAAATTAAGGCAAACTTTAGATACAGCATATTTACATTTCTTTATATATACAGACATGTATATGATGCAAGTCTATATGTGAATTTGTAATGTATTTCCTAATTTGATTGTTTGTATTTTTTTTTAGCAAACCTACTACAGAAATGCTGACAGACTACACACGTAAAGTTGACTTCCTGAAAGGTCTTATAAAGGCTGAGAAGCTGGTAAATGTGCTGTTTTTTATCTAAATTTCAATCCCAAAATTCAAGAGCAGTTTTCACAGAATTTCTGTTCGCTTGTGTTTGTGCAGTCATCACCTTCAGAGAAAGCTTTAGCCAATCAGCTCCTGGCGCCAGGTCGCACACCCACCATCTCCAGCGAGAGGATGTCAGCCACCAAGACGGTGCACATGCAAAGTAAAGCACGATGCACAGGGGAGATGCGCTCTGAGCTTTTTAGTACTGTAAGCTGGTCGTTCTAATCTATAATGATTTGCATAATTGCTCCTCCTTGAGGATAGTCTGCTCATTAAAATAGTTATATTTTCTTTTTTTTAAATCTTAGATATAATGTCGTTCTGCAGGACATTCAATGTTTGAGGATATTTCTATGTATTAAACTACAAGTTACTATGTTTACATTTAATCAGCTGTTTTGATTGCTTATTGATCTTTATGATGATGATGATCAGGTTTTTTATGCATTAAGGTCTTAACTTTAACTGCACACAGTTTTACCTCATTGAAATAATTGTTACATCTGATAATTGCACCTGGTTTATGGATTTCACATAACAGGGTGTGAAGACAGTGCCATGAAAATGTATTTGCCTCCTTCCTGTTTTTGTTTGTTTGTTTTTTTTTTTTAAATATATATACTTTTTTTGCATGTGTCACATTTCAATGATTTATCAAACAAATTGTAATATTATACAATGGTAACCCAAGTAAATATTAAATTCAGTTTTTAATTTATGATTAAATTTATTATAGGAAAAAAGCTATTCAAACATGTCTGACCCTATGTGAAAAAGTAAATGCCCTTTAAAAAAAATAAATAAATATATATATATATATATATATATATATATATATATATATATAATGTGTGTGTGTGTGTTTAGAAAATAATTTAACAGATTTTCCTGATTGCACTTCAATATTATCTGCTAATTAAGATTAATGGGTAAATAATTGATTTTAATAAATTGAACCCTGAGGGTAAATATTTGATCCAGGAAAGTGTGGACGACCTAAAATCCCTGTTAAGTCCTTTCCCTCCCAAGATGTAATGCAACAAAGGCTGGAATACCGATGTGCTGCATAGTACATTACTCTGAGTGTCAAAATATAGAAAGCATAACTATTTCCTTAATCTGTGGTGAAAACCTGCTTATGTACTTTTTTTTTCTTTTTTTTTTTTTGCAGAATGCTTCAAGTGCAGGTATGTTTCACGTCATCTTAATCAGACTTGCTCTGAGGGCAGTGGAGGTGACCGAGATGGTCGATGCTTGAATTTATTCTTACAATATTTTTTTTCTTTATCAGGTTCGGAGACAGAGTTGAGACATCGGAGGTAAGACACTTTCATCTGTCATTTAGTCTTTCTATTAGGGGCCAGGGGTAGCTCAGTGGTTAAGGCATTGGACTAGCATAAGATCCCAGGTTCAAACCCCACAACCACCAAGTTGCCACTGTTGGGCCCTTGAGCAAGGCCCTTAACCTTTAACTGCTTAGATGTATAATGAGATAAAAATGTAAGTCGCTCTGGATATAGGGGTCTGCTAAATGCCTAAATGTATGTGAAAAATGCTTGACATCACTTTTCGTAGCTGCTTAATTTGAGATTAAAACACCCTGTGCTGATGCAGCCTTAGAATGGAGCTACAAAGAAATAATAAAAATAAACAAACACAAGGTTAAAACTGAAGTTCAAGTAAACATTAAATCTAAATCTTGTGTTGCTGTTGCCCAGCCGCAGCGTCCCTGCGGACGAGTGTGAGAGTGCAGCCGAGCTGGACGCCGTACTGCAGCACCACCACAGTCTGCAGGAGAAGCTTGCTGAGGACATGCTGAACCTCGCACGCAACCTGAAGAACAATACACTCGCTGCACAAAACATCATAAAACAGGACAACCAGGTCTCACACACTTACACAATCATCTTACTTTTTAGTTATTTATTTTTTGCTTGCTTGCTAATCAGACAGCTTTATACAGTGCATGATCAAAAAAAGTCACCATTTCAGAAAGTCCTGTATCAAAAAAAAAAAAAAAAAAAAACTACGTGAAATTACTGGAACTTGGATAAGAAGATTGGATGTTGGACCAATGGGAAAAGATCATGTGGTGTGATTAGTCTAGATATACCCTGTTTCAGAGTCATGCACCCATCATAACTATTGTCGATCGTACAAGCCTGTGGGGTTGCTTCTATTGATCTGGTCAAGGTTTTAGTTTTTTTCTTTAAAGTAGTGTAACGCTTAAAAAGTACATTTTAGACTAGCAATAGCTACATAAAGACAATGTTTCAGTCCTGGAATGGGTAACATTATGGATGGGACAGCAGTTGAAATAGTTTAGAGCAGTACAAGAAAACCTCTTACTAATTATTCACATAAAATGCAATGCTAGTTTTGACCACCAGGGGTCAGGGATGTGTTGTAGGATGAGCTGCATGCTGTATCTTTTCTATTCTATCCTGTTAATTGTTAAATAAATATTACACAGTGTTAAGATTGAGCTTACACTTACACACCTGGCGTACTACTTACTGTTTCTTAATACATTTATATGTATGTATAATCACATTTAGAAAATGCCATTCATAAAGAATGCATTTGTATTTTAGTATAAACAAATCAAAACAAATGAGCTTTATCATCATCAAGCGCCCTGATGCTTTGTTTGCGTTTCTCATATTGTTAGGCAGTTTTCATGGCGTTGGTTGTCTACTCAGCCTGTGCTGTACCCTTCACATTTTTGTCAATTATGTGATCGAGCTGGATTTGACTATGCCCTATGCTTTGTCTTATGCTGTTGTTTGCATTTATTCCAGACTCTGAGTCAGTCCATGCGGCAGGCAGATCTAAACTTTGAGAAGCTGAAGACCGAATCAGAGCGACTGGAGCAGCATGCAAAGAAATCTGTCAACTGGCTCCTCTGGCTGATGCTCATATTAGTCTCGTTCACCTTCATCAGTATGATCTTGTTCATCCGCATCTTTCCCAGACTCAGGTGATGCGGCCTGACTCGGATGTCTGGTTAAAAACGCATGCGCGCACCCATGCACGCGCACACACTGAGTCAGTATGCAAACGCCACTGAAGGGAAGTGCCTGGAAGTGACTCAAAATATCCTCTGCCATTTGTAGCGGCAAATATGGTCACTGTTTCTGCATTAACACTAATCCCAGTTCCCCGTAATTATATGCTTTATGAATTCCCGCATAACATAAAAAATATCCATTATCCTGTTATGCGCAGTCTTCCAGCATCACACTTCATCTGCAGTCTTAGAGAAGTAATCCACGTGAACTCTGTTAGATGGATGGGCTTGTCTTTGTTGGGACAAATGGACATGTCTTTAAGCAATCAGCAGACAGAACTCTAACACACCAATATACTCTTAGCACTGTGGTATGCCAGCTACCCATGCACAAAGAAATTAAATAATTTAAAAAGAACTTGCACACTCCTAAAGTTTGTTTATTCTAGTGAATAATGCAAGATTTTTTTTCTTCTTTTTAAACCTCTCTGTTAATACTGTTTATTTGCATCCATTCTCGACAATTTATAACAATCTTAGTTGATTTATTTTCTTTAAGAAAATCTAGTCAGTTTATATAAACTACTGTAACTTTGACAAGAACAAATGAAAGCAGTAAATGCATTGTCAGGTAAACACCCAGGAGGCTCTCATGTTTATGAGTGTGACATCCAAGGTGCTTCACATCTGATTATGCAGGGTGGTTTAAAAGTCTGAATCCATAAGTTACAAAGCTTTATGTAACGGTATAAAATGCAGCAAATGCTCAAATTGATGCCCTCTAACTTCACAGCACTTACAAGAATACAGTGTCACATGTGTCTTAATATATCAGAACAACTTGTGATGTTAGAAGCAGAGTTGATATTCCATTGTTGGGTATAAAGCCTTGTTCGGTCTAAAATAAAAAGATAAATATGAAACCCACATAAGGAAAAATGCTTATGCTGTTGTATATGTGACTAACCCTACGTCATGCTACCTCTATGGCAGTAGTTCATATTGTATGTATATATGCCACACAAAACAGTCAAATTAGGAATGATGCTATAAAGTCAAAAATCAATACATTTATTTAAAGGATTCCTCTTTTCATTTCTATAGCATATTTGCTTAAAATGTTCAGTCCTACCTGTTTGTTTTTACAAGAAATACATGCAAAACTTGTATCATAATTTTATATAATCCTGTTATATATAACCTATTGTAAAATGTGCATGAAATAATTACAAAGAAAGGCTTAAAAGGATGGCAGGGACATGGCCAGGGTAGCTAGTGATTAAGTGCAGCTAGTATAGTCAGCCTTTGCTTCGCTGATCTGATCTGAAAATTTAAAATAGTACAAAACAGAGGACAACATACATCAGACAAGTGATTAATGTGTTATTTAACATATGTTTAACTAGTTAGCTTTATTGTGAGTAAAAACCTCTTCACACTGCACTTCTGTTTAGCCCTTCTGTCTAGCTGGAGTGTGTGTATTGTCCTCGTGAATGATCTGCTTTGTGTTTTCTTTTTTAATCATTATATTGTTTTATTTAATGTGGCTTCTGTAAGGTTTGAACTGACTTGCTGAAAAAGCATCAAGTCCTACTCTGGTCTTCGTGGTCCAGCAGTCTTGTTGAGACTCGCCTGAGCCAGAGGGACGCATTCTGAAACACAGCACGACAAACCTTTCATACTTTAAAGAGAAACATGCCTGATTTGTGCATGCTGTTATTAAATAAAGGAAAAAAAATCAAATCATCCATTAAATATGAAGGTCTATATCTATTCTAAGGAAAAAAAACATCAAGGTCTTTGCATAATTTCTTCAAATTTAACTTAATTCATAATGTCCTGGCTTTTTTTCCCTGCAACTTTTTAAAATTGCAATGTGAATGAAAGGAGAGAGAAAAATAGTATGCAAACAAGTGTTTACAACTGAAGTTCCCTCATGCATAATGTGAAGCATTCAAATTCAGTTAAAATGAGTCTTTAAAAAAGGAAGTCCCGCCCACAGTGACTTGATTGACAATGCTACTTGTTGACAGGAAACGCACATGAGATTGTGTAAAGATGAGAGACTGCAGTATTCACAGGAAGGATTGCAATTGCTTTTACAGTATTGCAAAATGACACGTGTTCAGACTGAAAATAACCTGCGCATGAAAGTGAAATTCTAACCTAAATGAAAGCCGACTGAGGTGACATTCTGCAATGAGAGAAATCCAGTTTCCTATTCGAGACTGAGTTTGAATAAAATCTGGAAAACTCTGCCATACTCAGGAACTGTGGATCTTAAACAGCTTTAAAAAGTAGGAGTTTAATTAAAGGAATAACCAAATACTAAGCGTGGAGACTGCTCCGCCTGTTTTGTCTTTCTGGAGTTGTTTCATACGCAAAACTGCTCATCATTAATCAATGCACTGCCACGAGCGTCTCTTGAGCCCCTGGAGCTCTCTGTATTGTTGTGCAGCCTGATCGGTTCAGGGCAGGTCAGAGTTTTAATTTCTCCCACACTGATTCTCTCGCCTCTGAAAGCTCTCAGCAGGGTGTCGGAGGCTGAAAACACCAGCAGGTGCAGCTCTGTTCCAGGAAACGGCTCGGGAACACAACTGATTAAGACACGCCGAGAGCATAAAAACACAACAGGCGCCGAACACTGTGGGCCACATCAGGGCCACCGTGCTTCACATGGTCGTTTTGCGTCAGACGGAGAAGATAACACTTCTTCGCCATAACTGTTTTTTTTTTTTTCTTTTTAGTCGTTTCACTTGTTTGGTTTGTAGGGAGTGAACAATGTTATTAGTTATTGTTGACAGTTTGGAGCTCTGAGCTGATACATTGAACAGGATATAAAGTGATACTACTGTCTGGAGCTAAATGTGGCTCGGTGGCCTCCAAGGTCAGGTTTATCGTCACATCCAGATCCTTGAGATTCCTGCCAATGGAATGCTCAAGGTCGAAAAATAAGTACTTACAGATAACGTCGAATACTCCAGACTTCTTGTAAAAAAAGAATTTTCCTAGTTACTTTTCAAAGCAAATACAGGAAATATAATTGTTTGTATAGTATAATATTTAAGGCATAAAACACTCCCATGTTGTGCTGTTACAGAAAAATAAGCAAAGATGATGTGTCCTTCAGGGTTTGGGTTCGATTCCCGCATCGGGTCTGTGTGCATGGAGTTTGGGGTTTCCTCTGGATGCTCTGGTTTTCTCTCACCGTCCAAAGACATGCATGATTAGTCTAATTGTGGTTCCCAAATTGCCCCTAGTACTGTATGTATATGAGCATGTGAGTGTGTGTACATGTTTGTGTGCCCTGCCATGGACTGGCACCACATTCATTGTGTAACCCACCAGTCTCCTAGGATAGGCTTCAGTCCCCCCATGATGCTAAATAGGATAAATCTGTATAGAGTGGATGATGGTGTGATGAAAACACACTTTGAAATGTGTCGTGTTGTCACTTTGCTGCTCTTGTTTGCACATTTGCATGTGCACTTTCTTGTCGCTTTTATATAGAACATAGATAGTTTTCTGTTCATTTAAAAATGTCAATCGGTTTTGTCTCAGCTAATTAATTTGGTTTCTTTGTTAGATAGTTAGTTTTTGTTAGTTTATATCGTTTATTTATGTTAAATCGTTTATTTATGTTGTCGATAGCACCTTGGTACTGGAGAAACGTTGTTAAGTTTCACTATGTACTAAACTGCATGAGGTTGAAGTGACAATAAAAGCCTAGTTGATTTGACTTCAACACTGCTGACACTGGAGTCTCCTTCTATAAATGTTAAAGGTCCCATATTTTACTATTTCTTTAACAAGTTAACATAGGTCCCAGGGCTCCCCCAAACTGCACCAGGTAACGCTCCAGCTGAAATATCGCTCAGTTAATGTATTTTTTAAAACCTCAAATTCACTTTATTTTACTTCTCCTCCAAATCTGCCTCTTCAGAGTCTATGTAAATATGCTACTGCTGAGCCATTTGTTTATAGAACAGAAAGGTTGAGCAACAGGCCAGGGATGATATTTTCTTATATGAGGTCACAACAGATGGAATATCTAGACAAAAAGCAAGGAATGTTATTTTTTCCCTCATGTTGTCTTTTTCTGTTTGTACACACACACTGGAAATTCACCGGAATGTATTAAATTAGTAAAGGAATTTAGCATTCATTCAATCAGTGCGTTAATGTGAATGTGTCATTAATGTCACAGCTGGAACTGCTGTCAGAGCTGCTATTATAGAAATTTAAGCCCCACCTTCTGACCAGTCAGATTCATAAATGGACCATAACTGTGGTACAATTAAGTAATGTAATGAAAATTTATGATTAAGGACTGTGCAATTTATTCCTTAAAAGGCCAGGGTGTGCATGTTTTCATCCTAAGCATGCAGCTTTCAAACCTGATTCTACTTGTTTATCACCTGTTTACTAACCCATGCTCATTCCAGCCCTTTTGGATGAAATTGTGAAACTCCTGGTATGTCTAAGGGTAGCACGTGACCATACGGCACTCCTGTTTCAATTGCCCAAATCCCTGTCGATATAAAGATGACCTTCATGCAAAGTGCCTTGTAAAAGAATTTACACCCCCCACCCCCGGCATTTATGTTTTGTGCCTCGGACCCTGGAAATAAAATGCAATGTTTGAAGGTTTGCATCATTTCATTTACAAAACATACCTACAACTTTTTTATATCTACAATTTTTTTCACTTTGGATAAGTCTCTATGTGCCTGCCACATCTTGCCACTGGGATTTTTGCCCATTCCTCAAGGCAAAACTGCACCAGCTTCTTCATGTTGGATGGCTTCCGCTTTTATCCCCGTATTTAGCACCATCCATCTTTTTCATCGACTCGGATCAGTTTCCCAGTCCCTGCTGCTGAAAAACATCCCCACAGCATGATGCTGCCAAGATGATGTTCTTGGGGTGATGGGATGTGTTGGGTTTGCGTCAGACATAGCGCTTTCTTTGGTGGCCGAAAAGTTCTCTTTTAGTCTCATCTGACCAGAGCACCTTCCTCCATACATTTGGGGAGTAGCCCACATTTCTTTTGGCAAACTCAAAATGTGCCTTCTTAACACTGAGTAATGTTTTTTTTTTCTGCCCACTCTTCCATAAAGCCCAGCTCTATGGGCTTATTGTAATCCCATGCACAGATACACCATTCTCTGCTGTGGAACTCTGCGGCTCCTTCAGGGTTACCTTTGGTCCCTCTGCTGCCTCTCTGATTAATGCCCTCCATGCCCGGACTGAGAGTTTTGGTGGGCAGCCTTCTCTTGGCAGATGGTACCATGTTTTTTTCCCATTTGAAGATGATGGATTTAACAGTTTGATGTATCATCAAACATTTGGATATTTTTTATAACCCAACCACTTGTTCTTCTCAAAAACTTTGTTTCTGACTTGTTTGGAGAGCTCCTTGGTCTTCATGGTGTGATGCCTCTTGCTTAATGGTGTTGCAGCAGTGTGTTTATACTGACAGATCATGTGACACTTGGATTTCACACAGGTGGACTTCATTTCACTAATTACTGTATGTGACTTCTGAAGGTAATTGGTTGCACTAAAACTTTTAAGGGGCTTCATAGCAAAGGGGGTGAATACATATGCACATGGCAATTTTCGGATTGAATTTTTTTTTAAATCCTTAAATTTTTTTCATTTCACTTCACCAACTGAATCCATCACATAAAATTCAGATTAAATTCAAAGTGGCGCAGTCGTAAAGTGCTCGCCCTAGCATCCGGAGATCACGATTTCGTTTCCCGGGTGATGCTGTAGGGCCAGGGGTAGCTGAGTGGTTAAGGCATTGGACTACGGTTCTAAGGATCCCAGGTTTAAACCCCACAACACAGAGTTGCCATTGTTGGGCCCTTGAGCAAGGCCCTTAACCCTCAACTGCTCAGATGTGTAATGAGATAAAAATATAAGTCGCTCTGGATAAGAGCGTCTGCCAAATGCCTAAATGTAAATGTAACCTCTCACAGCCTGAGGTCTAGTGAGAGCTGATTGGCTGAGCTCTCTCAGTGGGGCGGGATGAGAGGTACTTGGTGCTCTCGCATTAATCACGGCTCTACAGTCAATCAGGGGCGTCTGTGAGCTCACGCAAGCGGAAGGAGTGGATAGCGCTTTCCTCCGAGTGTGTTACGCCGCCCCCAATGGTGCGCGAGCAGTTCAAAAAGATACGGTCGGCTGGCGTCACGTGGTTCGGAGGAAACACGTGATAGTCTTCGGCCCTGCCGACTGAGTGGTAGTAGTAGTTTAATGTTGGCGCCCCCTAGTGACAGAGAGGAATTGGGGGGAGGATTCAGATAAAACAAAACATTTAATGTACATGTCCGATCCACAGACCCACAACGCACAAAAGAATCTGCTGCCAACACCCTTGTGCCAGACACCACAACACACCACATTCCAAGCGGCCAGGCCATCCCAGTGACACAACGGGAACCCCAAATTTAGGTGGTTATAATGTTAATGTTTTCATTGCCCTGGCTGATTGGTGTAAACTAAGTATACCCCCTTTTTTTTTTCTTTTTTTTTTAACCCAGACTCTATGATCACTGTGTGTGCCTGCGGTCTGACCCTTGCTTTTGTTGTCAGTGTAAACCTGCATGCCTCTAAATGACTACTGGGAGTGGGTCAATTTCCGATGATTTCCACATGACCTGAGATCCATACACGTCCCCGGGTGATTAGATCATAAGTCACTTTGACCCCACAGGCTGATGTACTGAACTGTGCTTTTAGTTTGATCTGAAATTATATTAGTTTTGAAAATGAAATGGAAAAAACTGAGTGCACCTTCACACATTCACTGTGTTTTTTTTTTTTTTAAGTGAAGGTGCATTTGTTTTTAAATGTGCATTTAATTTGGCTAAAGTCTTTTTTGTCTATCCTGACAAGACAAAAAGTTCTGGTACTGTAAATGAGTTACACACTGTAACTTTAGATGGCCTTTCTGTTTCATCAAATGCAACGGTAATAGACCTCTGTGTGATTATAGATTTCAATCTGTCATTCGAAGTTCACATATATAACATTACCAGGATATATTGACACAAAATGATGCAGAAAAATGAGTCCATGCTTTTATCACCTCTAGGTTGGACTATTGTAACGCCTTACTGTCTGGTTGTTCAACTAGATGCATAAACAAGCCTAAGTTCAGTCCTCACTAGAACCAGACGATACGAGCACGTCACCCCTACCGTATCCTCACTGCATTGGTTCCTTGTAAAATTTTGTATCAATTTTAAAACACTACTTTTGACCTATAAAGCATTAAACAGTCTTGCACTACAGTACCAAAGTGAGCTCCCAGTGCCTTATGATCTGCCACGCCTACTTCGATCAAAGGATTCATGCTGCTTAAGTCTAGGCTACAGACCCATTTATTCAGCCAAGCATTTTTGTGAGCAGATCTGGGGGCTCATGGGTGTGGAGTATTAGGGTGAACTGGTATGTTTGGATTCTGTCTTCCTTATGTGTTTCCTTCTGGCTCTCCCTATTTAGTTATGCTGTCATAGTTAGTCCTGCCAGACGGAGTGTCTGCTTGCACTCTACACTATATAGACATTCATGTTTTGTGTTTGTGACCATACCTAACTGTTATCTCCCCTCCCCTCCTCTTCCCTCCCCTCATCAGGGACAATCTGATCATTTTGATTCATACACATTTCCTTAATTTTTTATTCTCTAAAGCTTTTGCGACAATTGTTTAACCATTGTTAAAATGCTTTAGAAATAAAATTTAATCGAACTGAATTGAATTGAATTTATTTCAATGCAATATCCCTTTTATAGGTTACTACAAAAAGGTAGAGTTATTTGTGAAGAGACTTATGCATACACAATTTATGGAGTTTATGCCGTGCATTTTATTTTTAACATGTCAATCTGTTTTTTTCCATTTTTTCATATCTTTGCGAGAGAGAAAGAGAGACTGATGTGGGAATTACTCTATTTCAGTTTATTGACATTTTGTGCATTATTAAAGAAAAATACCTCCAGGTATGTGTTTGTTTATCACCAATAAATACTAAACTTTTAATATTTTTCATGCAGGGTTGAAAGGGGTTTTATAAGGGTTACAATAAAGACTAAGTTAAGCACACAGATGCTATAAAGCTGTGTGACATATCGCTGATCCTGTGCACACATGCATAGTGCCATCACAGGAAATCAGTTATTGTCAGTACGTGTGGCAGCACTTCAGATTCAATGCTTAAAGCGAAACCATGTTTTGCTTTGGAAATGTTACATTTGCCTAGATGACAGCGATATTTAGTACAACACAGGAATGTGAAAGATATCATACTAAGGACTCAGGTAAGTTTACCAAAGATACTGAATACCGATTTCAGAAACGAATACATACCTGCGACTCTAGTGGCGTTGGAAACATTTCAAAATGATTAGTGTGAAATCTTTTGTGAAAGCATTTTTTTTTTCAATCTGGAAACAAGGAAAAAGTAAATTCATACACAAAGTTTTTTTTCTCACACATACATTTTTAATTCCAAAATGATGTATTTAATTTTTTTTCTTTATTTCCTGAGCTGTAACTCCAGCAGCGTTCTTTAAGGTTTATTATTATTTATTTTTGTATTGTATGGTAAGCCCTGAGTTATTATGCTTTCTATTATTTTTCTGATATTTCTGATGTCCTTATAAAGATAACTCCTGGCACAATTTTGCCCTATCATCAGGACTATCATACCACCTGTGGCCAGGGGTTTAGAAAGCAAACTTGGCCATACTCTCACGCCAGCCAATCATGGGTAACCAAGGTGATGTATGTCGAAGAGGGTTGATAGGGATTTTCTCTGTTGCGTATGACACAGCACGAGGAGCAGTTTGAAAGAAGATGTGGTCAGCTTTACACGAGAAGGGACGTCTTAGCCTTCACACTTCTCAGATGGTAAATGTCATAAGATGGGCAGAGCTTGCTGGTGGGTGGAAATTGGCAGGTGACCAAATTGGGGAAAACGTGGGTAATCAAAAAATAAGCTATCAGTTACTACTGTAGTTAAACTAGACTGAACTTGTCAGTAGTTTCTGGTTTTCACACAGACAAAGTATTAAGTCTACTTAAATCAGTCCAATACACAACCTGTTGAGCAGCTTGGTGTCAACTATCAGCTGATACTCATCTCTGATTAAAATCTACATTTACATGTAGAATTGATGAATGAATTTCTCATGTGGGTTTTTGTGTCACAAATTTTAAATAAGTGATCTGTGCGTCATTTACGATGAATAGAAGTCTAGTCTCCCTATTGGTTTTAATTATAGATGATTGATCAATCACTGGACCTTATAGTGTACAATAACTCATCATTGTTATACCTGACAACTAACCACTCATGACCACTTTTTCTAATGATCATTCGCATGTATTTTATAAGCAGATGTGTTTTCCACATACCTCTGTGTATCGGACTCTACAAAAGGTGTGTGTGTGTGTGTGTGTAGTAGTAAATTCTGCAGAAAGGTGTGTGGGCATAACACAACAATATTGGACTGACCTTTCATCTGTTTGTTTTCTTTTAGTCATTCTGTGTGTGTGTGTGTGTGTGTGTGTGTGTGTGTGTGCGCGCGCGCCCACGCTGAGCAAAGTAACAGCACGTAAGGTGTGGTCATTTTTCACCTGTAACATTGGCCTTTTTCATCTGTGAAACATGATAATAGCCAAGATAAAGAATATGTACTGAGAAACTAGTTCATGCTGGGACAGTTAACCACATTACACCTGCTGACTGTTAAAGGAACAGTGTAGACAAAACTCCAACATACACTATGTTCTACTGTAGATGCCCCAAATTCAGTCTAAACATTCTACAGTTTAGAGTGGAGCTTCAAATAAAAGTAGCATACATCCCAAAGTATGGGGGTGGATTTGTAACACTTTTTATACATAAAGTTTCATTATACACCAGGAAATTTGTGCTATAAAATAAATATACAATACACATATTATTAAAGACATATTCGCATCAAAATCACTTTTTAATCACTTTTCAAACAGACAATGTACACAAAATGTGACCTGCTAAAAGAAAAATGTGCTGCACACTTCTATCCTTGTGATGCTCATTTTTTCATGTTAATATAAGGGGTCGTTTAAGTCAAACTGGAAATTCTTATGAAATTTCTTGTGACTAAGGACATAAAACTGATCGAAGTATCCAAGTATCCAATAAATCAGATGGGGATTTATTTAAATGTTTTTTTTTCTGTTTTTTTTTTTTTTTGGGGGGGGGGGGCATTTATTCAAAAACCAAACACTTGACTGCACATTGTACTGGGTTGAACAGTGTTTCATACAGAGTCAGAAACAACATCAGGAAGATTCAGTGTAACTGGCAGCTGTAAGCTTTCCATAATTGTCAGCAACATTAACCTTGAGTGCAAAATTAAAGATAATTCAAACAAAAACATTGTGTTTAAATGTCTAGTTTATTTCCTGCGCCACTAATTCACTTGATGATAAAGAACCAGGTTGTTTCGTTAATTGTGAACTTATTTACTGATTATATTACACCCTACAATAATTTACCTAAAGGTAGCTCATTTGTGAGTGAATGTAATTAACTACAAAGCATCATAGTGTCGTCTGTAGAATTTTGCTTTTGATTTCTTTAAATGCTGTTAATCAAATTTCCATAACAGCAGCTATGACAGGGGTGTAGCTACAAGTTGTTATTAATGTACTTACTCTAATACTTTGTTGTTTCTATAGTAATGGCTTATTCACAGAGAATTGTCTATCTGATGCTGTACATAAAGGGATTCAAATGTGTGTAAGTATTGATATGCTGAAGCTGAAGTAAAAAAAATCAGTTTATTTAACATTAAAGAAATAAGTCACCAGTGTCAGAGGTAATGCTGTAATTTTTCTGACATCTTCAGGACAGATGAGTTTACACTTCTCATGTAACATGAACAACTGCATTTTGTTGTTGCTGAGAAAGAGAGGCTGGTCAGGGAACTGTTTACTGCTGCTAAAGAAATAAGAGCATGCTTATTCCCTCAACATTGCACAAGATTATTATGACTATATATATATATATATATATATATATATATATATATACTTATAATAATTTATATATATATATATATATATATATATATATATATATATATATATATATATATATATATTCTTATAATAATGTATATATTGCTGTAGTGTAGGATTAATAAAACACTTTTGACTTTTTTTATAGGAAAACAATCTACTTTTGTGTGGTAGCAATAACTCATTTCGTCACACTACAAAGAAAACAATCTGTTTTTTGTGGAAAAAAATAAATATAAAGCAATAATCTAATAAACTGGAACAGCTTTGCTATATGAAGTAGAACGCTTTCTCAAGAACGTACATCAGAGCCAGGATCAGACCGTCTGCTTCACATCTGAAACGCTGGCCTCCCAGGAACTCCTTTAGTGGTCCAACCATGTGGAAATTTTTGTGAGTGAGTGTAGGACTGTATGAGGGATGTGGTAGTAACTCCCAGCCGAGTTCCTGTAATGTGCAAGTGGTGTCGGTAACGTGTGTGAACAGTTCCCACAGACAGATGCATCTCTTCCACAAATTGGTGAGACGTTACAGTATCTGTCGATTTTCAAGGATTCAGAGACACCGTGGCCAGAATTGTCATTCTGCCTTCTATATCGCACAGCCTTTTATAAAACCTTTGCCCCATTTAATTGTTTTAAGAGTCTAATCACTAGACTGTGCTTAAGATCTTCTCTAAATTGCAGTTGGGTTTATGTCCTCATTCACAAGTCACAGTTTGACTTAAACGCTTTTTGACTAGTTGGTTTCTATTTTTTATCACTTTAGGAATTAACGTGATATTTCTAACCATTAAGCACTAGTAGTCATAACATTTTCTGTCCAAGCAAGAAAGGAATCAAATCATTATTTTTCTTCCTTTTCTTGCTGAAAGCATGAGTTTAAAATCCAGATCCGCGCTCCGGTTATCCGGGATCCGTGTTTTGGCGCGCGCCTCGGATCGACCCGAGCTGACTTGTTTACTGCTGGAGGGACACACGGAGAGAGACGGGAGTCCATATGAGACACAACGACCAATTTTCCCCACTTTGTTTTTTTTTTTTTTTTTGTCTACGTTCAAGTTATTTGACGCGTCCGTATGAAATGCATGTAGCGCTGAAGCGGTGTGGTGTTCAGCGCGGTTCGGTCTCGGGTGTCGCGAGGCTTTAAGACTCTCAGTGAGCACGGCGAGGCGCTCACACCAGCAGCACAAACCGCACCATTTTGGCTCGGAAAAACACTAAACAGACGAATTCCCAGCGCGTGAACGAGTGTGAGTCGCGCTGTATCGGAGTGTTTCAGGGAGAATCCTCTCCGTGTTTGGATCCTGTCTGGAAAATTAAAGGCGAACTTGTGGTCGAGGAGGAAAACACTGAGCGCTGCTTGAAATTACACGAGCTGTGGATTAACTTCGATTTATCCTGCAGCATAAAGAAGTTGAGGTGGTAATTAATTTGAATATTTACAGAACGCAAAAAAACGCATTTTTGCGAGTTAATAAAACGAAAACAGCAACCTTGTGTGAGCTCGGTAAATCAGCTTGTTTTTGCTGGAGCTTGACTGAGGAACCTGCAGCAGGCCTAGTAAACACATGTCAGATTTCTCTCAGCTCAAAACACCATCTGGATGTGTACTGCTTTTTTTTAAGGATGTCCACGTAACGTGCTAAAATGAAGATTTGCATCCATTTGCCTTTTTGCAAGAACACGAGATCACATAGTTTGATTGCAGTGTGGTGGAAAGTGCAGAAGACTGAGGAATAAAGTCAGCCTCTGGAGCTGAGGTCAGACTGAAGCACCACGTTGGGCTTGGGCTCCGGGTTCGGGCCGCTTTGCCTCAACTTTTCCCAACTTTTCCTGGACTTATTTGACTCTTTTGACTTGTGCTTTTTTTTGATAATAAGGACGTTTTGCTGTGAAGCTTTAAAAGCAACACAAATCGGATTTAAGGATTCCACCCCAGAAAAATAAAAAGAAACACACCTAGAAGCACAATGCGACCACAGTCGTCGTTACTGCCTGTTTTCCTCACGTTTGCCAGCCTTTTGTGGCATTCTGGACCTTTACATGCTGAAAGTGAGTATAACATTAATGTCTCACATAACACGCCTTGGTGTAGCGTAATGTTTCTGAGCAGGTCGACGTACTGTACATGAGTTTGTTTCTAGCACAAGGCGGAGGGTTACGGTGGAGGCGGAGTGGCGGTGTGTTTTGGTGCGCTGGGAGCGTTGTGTACGTTCGGCTGGGGGTTCAGTTTATGGTGCTTTTTTCCTTTTCTTTCTTTCATCAAGAATTTAACTATCTGTTCATTCCATGCTGATGCGTTAATGGCTTTACGTTGATTTAATCTGAGCTCGGGTGTTTAACTTGTCCCCGAGGCCTGGCTGATCCTGCAGCCTGAAGGCCAGATTAGCTCTCCGCCTTGCTGGACTCAGCTAGTCAGAACCGGAAGTTGTGGCGGCCCTTTTCCGCCTCGGATTCCAGACGACACAACAATGCCGTAGCTCGGTGTCGTGTCTGCCATGATTTTTTAAAGATTGTGTGTTTGCTAACGAATCAAAGCCCGACAGTAATAATAAACCGCGCGAGAGAGAAACAATGCTGCAGCTCCTAAACGTTATCTTTCCTTACGGAATAGTATGCACGTGATCATACGTTACAGCAAGTTACCATAGTTACTGCGCTATTTTGATAAATAATTTAGTACCATTTTAGATTCATATATACGCGTAGGTAAAAACACGCAAAGTGCAATATAAATGCTCGTAATATGAATTAATGTGTATATAAATATGTATACCAGTTTTTTAAATATTGTATTCAAAATTAAGCTTTAGTTAATAAAATTAAATCCGTATTAAAACAAAAAAAAACAAAAAAAAGTGTTAAAATTAGTGCTGGATAAAGTTAGTGCTCCTGCAAATAACGGCTATTTTGAGCAGCGGGCTGTGTGGGCGGAGCTTGTTAACCGTTCCCATCGCAACCACCGCCACACGGAATTACAAAAAATGTATCCCGATATCCTTATTTCACTTTAATGAAATTGATCTAAAATCATAATATGGTGTATCAAATATGCCATGGGTCTGTAAGTCTGCGCAATCAGTGTTTAATAATGTTTAGTTAAATCAGATTAGTTTAATTGTGAAAGAAGTAAATAAATTATTTTCCCTGGTTCTCTGGTTTCCTTCCACCTCATAACAACATGTTGTATAACAGAAATTGCCCCTAGGTGTCTGAATGAGTGTGTGAATATGTACGTGTACCTGGTTTTCCAGGATATGATCCAGATCCTCACTAGAATATTCTCGCATTCAAGTTTGATTGAAATCGAATGAATAAAACAAGCAGGAATAAAAAAGAAGTATGTATGTAGTGGCACTCATTGGTTTTTAAATGAAATCGCCACTTAAAGTGTTAATCTGCTATTGTGAAACTGTAAGCAAACACATTTTTAATACTACAAACTTATCTAATTGTATTTATTTAATTCATGTTAATCAACCACTTTTAAAACTTTCTAAAATCTTTATATTTTAAACACTTATGGTTAGATTGCAATGGAAGTCTGAGTGAGTTATGATTTATGTATTTTACAGGTGAGTGCACTTGTTTGGGGAAGTTGGTGCTTATAGGGCTGTACATTGCTGTAAGCTTAGATTTTTGTCAGTCTCTGTGTATGTGTTATTATGTACACATGTTTATCTCCTGCAAGTGTACCAGGCCTAAATTTTCCCATTTCTCTGTTGTGCTTATTTATTGAAATTTTATCATTCTAAAGCATTAAAGGTTTTTAACCAATTTCTTGCAGTGATTTCATAAACCTTTTACAATCAGCGTATGTCAAGTTACCAAACATTCATCCGAGTGTGGAGTATATTTCTGTTGACCTGAAATAATACTAATAGGTTATGTAAAGCTGATTAAATTCTACTAGGTTGTGCAGAAACTACTTTATATATTATGGTTCTATATAACAGGACTGGGTGAAATAATATAATATTGGTTTTGTGATACGTTATTTCACAACAGACTTTTCTGAGATGATGTAAATATTGACATCTCTTTTTGTAACTCTTTAAATAGTAAAATCGAGGTTTGTTTAAGTAAAACTGAAATGATCGAACTGATTTTTATAGGTTCAGTTTTAAACCTGGTTGATCATGCCAACAACTTAATATTTGAGAAATGGTAAATTATTTTTTATAAAAAAAAATTTTGCACAAAAGCATCTTATTGGAAATGAATATTTGTATTTCTTTAATTAGGTGCATATGTTCTACAGTGCATGCTTATCCACTTATCTTTATTTTACAGTGAAAACTAGCCACTTATTTGCCTTGCATTTAATAATAAATTATTTATTATGTTTTCCTGTTAATAATAGGAGGCCTTTAGCTGTGAGCTTAACGGATTTACCCCCCTAAGCGTGCCTGCCTTTATTACAGAGGTTTTTAGAGTCTTAACATGATCCAAGAGTAAGCAGTTAACAGTTAATTAATTTGTTTGGTCTATGGAAATAATTGCAGTTGAACCATAATAAAACTTCTAACTAACAGTGTAATGACAAAGCTAATATTTTTCCGTTTGTTGCACTCTAAAGACATTTGGGTTTGAGATCAGGAGATGAATGGGACAATGAATGTCTACATGAGTTTGTCTTGGAAAATGGCACTTTTTGTTCGATTCCACAATTTTTAAAAATGATGACACGTATTGTGAACACCTGTGAACACTTGATTTGTTGTGGAAAAAGATAAACCAGCTGCACAAACTGCTTATGGGAGAAAAAACAGCCATTTTAAAGCAGAGCAAAGCTGCTAAATAACTCAAGTGTATACACCTTGATCAGCCATTACCATTAAACCACCTTCCTAATATTGTGTAGAGCTCCCCTAATTACCTGATCAGCTCTGCCTTGTCAATGCATGGGCTTCATGGATTCCACAAGACCTGTGAATGTGTCCTGTGGCATCTGGCACCAAGATCTTTTGAGTCCTAAAAATTGCATGATCGGTTCTCCATGGATTATACCTGTTAGTCCAGAAAATCTCACAAATCCTTAATTGGGTTAAGATTTCAGGAATTTGGAGGCCAAGTTAATACTTTTTCATGCTCTTTAAACCATTCCTGAAAGTTTTTGCCATGTAGCAGGGTGCATTATCCTGCTAAAATTGTAATGAACGAGATGAATAAATTGCCTTTTTTTTTTTGCCTTGGCAGAAATTGTCTTTGCCAGCCTGCCTACTTCCCATAGCGAATGTTGGTGCCATTTCATCCCAATCAGCCAGAAAACGTGATTCAACAGATTAAACCAACTTATTGCGTTGCTCTGTGGTCCAGTTTTCTTCCTTACATACCCATTGTAGGTGCTTTTGGTGGTAGATACGGGTCAGCATGGGCACCCTGACTGATCTGCAGCTATGCTGCCCCATACACAGTACACTGTGTGTCCTGAAACCTTTCCGTCAGAGCCTGTATGAACTTTTTCAGCAGTTTGTGCTACAGTAGCTCTTATGTGAGATTGACTCACATTAGCTGCTAGCTTTTGGTCTCCATGTGTGTCAGTAAGTCTTGAGTGCCTATGACCTTTTAGTTGGATTACCTGTTGATCCTTCCATGGACACCTTTTAGTACATATTAACCAGTATGCACCAGGAACACCCCACAGGAAGACCTGTTTTGAAATTTAGACATCTAGCCATCACAATTTGGCTGATGTAAAAGTGTCTCAGTTCCTTCAAGAACAGCCTGTTCACCTGCCGCCTAATATATCCCACCCTTGACAAAAGTTGCATGATAAAGCGGGTTTATTTATATATAGATGAATTATTTTATTTTTTGGACAAAAGATTCAGCATGTCCTTTATCTTGTCTACTCCTGCTCTAGCTGGCTTGTGTTCATGCTGCTCTGGAACTATGCTCTTTGCAAAGGTATTTCTCCCAGAATGCATTTCGTGTGGAATGTCTTTGAAGTGGCCCACCCTGTAGGTTCCCCTCACTGCTGAAGGGGGGGAGTGGAAGTCGAGTTTCTGTCTGGATTCTACTCCTGACCTTTTCCCCTCCCCTCCTCTTCCAGGTCGCAGGGCTAAACGTGTTGATTAGCATGTGTGAACGCTAAATGGATTCACTTTAGGTTGTTGATTTTAAATGTTTTTAGCAATAGTTTAAAATAATTATAAATATGAGAAATAGCATTTACAACAGTTGGGGCATTAAATACAGTAAACAGTTGTGACTAATAATCTTCTTCCCCCATCCAATCCCATGTGTGGTGGATCATGGAGATGTCATCACTATTCAAGTGTTACATTTTATGCTGGGCTGACTAGGTACTGAGCATGTTTAGCTTCTGCTGGTGCTTGAGATAAATGCTGTCCCACATAGAATGTCACATAATGAGTGCAATTCTTAACACAGATTTAAATTCAACTCGGTCACAAATAATTTTCCCAATTATGACTTTTAACTGTGTAAAGGTTCTAAGCATTCATCATTATAAAACCATCTTCATCATTATTTAACATCTTATATGATTAAATGAGAAAAGCTGTCAGTAGGAGTATAAACTTGCGTATATAAATGAAACGACACGTCTATAGAATTAGCATCAGTCGTTACAGCGGCAGTGTTGGGAATAAAAACTAGTAGGTGAACAGGATTAGGATTTGTTTCTGTTTCCTGACTTGAAGAAGCCTCAAGTAATCCATCACATGTCACAGAGATTCGAAAAATGTCATATAACTGTTGCAACATGCATAACAACTGTTTAATGGCACAATTTTAACAGCTCTCGCCAACAGAGAGCAGTTGAACCGCCGAGCTTTATTATGTAGTCCTAAAGCTCTACTGTTTATTTTGTGCTTTTTTTTTTCCCTATACCTTTTATTCGTTTTACGATCTTGTTTGTCGGGCTGTGCTCGTTTAAAGTGCACTCCAAAGTGCATTCTTGCTTTTTTTTTCTTTTCTTTTTTTTTCTTTTGAGCAACTGAAAGACCGATGGTGGCTTTTGAACCCTGAAATGAAGGCTGCATATCGTTCATTTTACCCAGGTTCGATTCAGTTCAGTTTCCCTTCACCTGAGTTGAATATTTTTGTTTCATTACATATCATTAGGATCCTTTTATCAGGGTTTTTCCTGGCTCAGAATGAGGCAGAGGTAGAACCGTCTTGGTCATGTGCACGCACGTACATGCATATGTACCGTGTCTTCAACTGACTTTAGGAAAGCCACATATTTTAGGAGCTTTAATCATTATATAACAGAAAAAAATACTGATTACAGTAAAGCGTATATAACATATAAAACATAACAGTGTAAAACTGTAAGTAAGATGTAGTCTAAAATGAGACATAAATGTACAACAATAAGCAGTAGTGTACTGTAGTATAGCATATTTTTAATAGCTTATGAATGTAATGTGTGTGATTTATAGTAATAAATAGTGTACAGGGCTCTAGACAAATATAAATCTTTATGAACTTTCGGCTTCTAAATCCAAAATATTTAGAAGTTTTATACATTTTTTTAGAGCCAGAATGTTACTATTGTGATGACGTAACCAGGCAAACTTATGTAGCAACACTGATTTAAATTTGAGCCGTGGGTGCCGGAAACGTTTCTGATAGAATTCCCCGATAATGATGAATGAATACTGGCGGAGTTTGGCTGAGGGACGGACCGGCAGGGAGCGACAGTCTCTGGAAGAAAGTTTGCGTTTGGCCATTTAGTTTTCTTTACAGTTGTCCGTGTTCCTAGACTAACTCTGGTTAGCGAGCCAGCTAAACTACCCAATTACGTCTTAAATTAATCTCCTTAGTGGTTGAGCAATTCACTTCACCAACTGCTTGTACATTCGTTGTGGACAGAGCACGAGAGTACAGGAGAGCACAAGACGGTACAGAAGGGCTGCGCTCATTAATGAGGGAGACATTTGAATTGTGGGATTAAGTGTCTAATAGTGAACACTGTTGAACGCAGCCCTTCTATACTAACTTGTGCGCTCCTATACTCTCATGTTGGTCAGGTAGTAGGAAAGGGAATCACCAGGGACCAGGCACCGGTAATTAGGTTCAGATTAACTTTGTATTCTGATTCTTTGAGTATCACGATCCCCCCCTAGGTGAGCTAGGTGAAAAGATGGCAGACAATGCTCGTTCATGAATTGTCCAACCATCAGCACGATTCCAAAGAGCAAGGACAAGATCATGTGATGTGTTAGTTTTATACTGTGTTAGTGTCCTAGTATGTGGACAATGTTTGTTGGACGTATGAACTAATTGTTGTTGTTTTTTTTTTAAATGCATCATGTCCAGTATTTATAGTTGGCCAATATTTCGATCCACCCTCATCCTAACCAGGATGTGCTTATTGAAGGTGAATGAATCATTATTTGATTAACTAAGTTTGCCAACCAAGCTTCCCTGCAACTATAAAAGTTTTACATGGTGTAGTAGAAATGCTCATTTTTAGGAACAAGTGCGTTAGTATCAACCTGTGATTCATCTTTCCACAATGTTTAATGTTTTTAATTGCTATTGGTGTAAAGGAAACCAAAGTTTTCCGGACATGACTTTAGTGTGGTGTGATGAAGCAGACTTAATGTTACCACTCCTGCATTAATAATTTTCCTGCAACAGCAAGTTCCAGAATGTTTTTTCCCCTTCGTTCAGTCAACATCTATTGACCAACCATGAACAGGGAATTGAGCGGTGTTGTGGCGTCAGTTGATTTTTGCAGGCTGTATTGAGATCGTGTTAGACAGCAAATGGCACGCAGAGATTTTGAAACAAGTAACATGAACTCAGCTTTCAGTAATTCATGCTATTTGACTTTCAGACTTTGAGTCCAGCGTTTTGCTTTTTAAAACATTTCGCTGTCAGACCTCTTATTATAGAGCCGCTTGATCCGAGATCTGATGTTGGTGTAAGTGTAGCTGCTCCCTGCGCCAGGATTGAAATTCTGCCATGACAATTTGATCCGATGAGCTTGTTGCTGTTTGTAGCCGTAGGTGTCGATGATCTCATGCTGTAGCGACCCCGTTGAGCCATGCTTGTGTTTCTGGTGGCTTGGTTACGGGGTCTGATGGGTTAAATGTATTTTAAGAAAGTGCCATATCACTGGAATATGAAGGCATGACTGCTTGCGTTCCAATACTGTTTTAACATGCCCTTGTTGACTTTCCCCTCACAACTCGGAAATATGAGAGGTTTCTTATATAATACCTGCAATACTGAACATGATATTGTTATCATGGACACTTCCAAAAAAATTAATGTACCTGCCTTAATAGCATGTTTGGGCAACGTTTCTATTCTGTGCTTTTCTGGGATAAGTAAAAGGGTGACTTAATCCTGGACAAATTGAATGCCAGCATTCCACGTGTCGGTATGAGGCGGGCATTCAAGTCCTTAAACATGGTGGACAGAACAGCTGTTTGTAGTAAAAAAAAAAATCTAATCTTAATTGCCATATTTATCGTTGAATATGTACAGTATAGCTATAAAAACACACACTTGTAAAAAAAAGTTGGAAACTTTGGGAAGTGTATATACAACTCAGCTAAACACAGTAAAAGTAGCTACTTTAGAAGCTGTTTAAATATTAGCACTAACATGGAGAAAATGTATACCAATAATAACCTATTTTTGAAATATTCTAAATATTTTAAGTGGCCTTATAGATGTGCAATTATTATTTATGTTTTTTAAAAATAGCAATATAAGAATTGTTAAAAAAATGTGCAGTAAAAAAGATTACATTTTAATATTTTCTATGCTTGTCTTATTTTTCTTTATCAGATTTTGAATAATCTTTTGTGGGGATTTTCTGGACAAACCATTAATAACCTTGGACTTGAAAAAACAGACAGAGTTCAGTGTAACAGTGGAAACTTATTATATTCATCCAACTTCTAATTCAAAACCTATGAAATCTTAATAAATAATCATAACAAAATCATGGAAATAAAATCCATTATGTAAATGTGCAGTGGGTTTAAAGGGCAGTCAGTGGGTGTATAGGTGGTTTTCCATTCAAACGTTTTGAACCATTTCCGGAAACACTCACATATTAAATGCCTTGCACAAAATGCAAACCGCCTAAATCTTCCGCATTTTGTGGAAGTATTGCTTTTTCACCAGAATTTAAATTTATTTATGGTTGGATCCACTTGCATCACCTGCTAGACCGGACTGTAGCACGATAGATTAGCAGGAAAATGATCAGTTTGTGTGAGATATGACATTTAAAAAGTCAACACAAGTTAGACAGCATTCTAAAGCTTATTGAGTTTTTTTTTTTTTTTAAATAATTAAAATCACCGTGCCCCAAATCTAATTGAATATAGTCTGTATAAGAACTGGACAAACCCTCCATGACGTCACTTGTAGGTTTTCTGAAGAGCGAGTTTGAAGGTCAAATGTGGCAGCTCTGGTCGGTGCCATCTCGGCAGCAGCTGACTCTGCATGAAAATCCCAGTTAATGACTGGGCAAATGGGGGAACGAACTACCAGCTAGTTTAGCTTTAGGTCAGCTAAAGTGCTAATTTGGCTATAGATGATTTATATTCTAACAGTACTTTACATGTGATTGAACTGTCATCCACACCCTACACGTTGTCCCGTGGCACTTCCTACAATTCCTGTGGTGAGTTAAACTACAGTTATTCCGGTTAGCTGGTTAGCTAAAATGGTACATAGCAGACAGCTAGTGGTTTGACAAATGCAATACAGTTGTAACTTAAATCAGCCATGCCTCTAATTATGCATATGTTGCATTGAAATTCTAAAATTGACCCCTCTATAGTTGTCATGAATGGAAAATCTAATTATGGGGACCAAAACCCTTATTTATTATTTATTTACTGTTTTGGAAGCAGGTTTCGAATGTGTAAAGTTAGGCGTTTATCGCGGGGCTCTATGCAGATTGACTTACTTTTTAAGCCAAATTACGTAATGACCATTTGAGGAACTACACCCTTTGTCACTTTGCTTTTTTTGTCGTTTTTTATAACCAGTGGTTACTCTTTGGAATCGAATTGAATTTCAATGAAATTTAAGTTTGCTCATAAAACCAAGCATCTTTTTTCACCTTTGACATTATGTTAATGTGCAATATAACTAAAAGCACTATATATATATATATATATATATATATATATATATATATATATATATATAAATATAAAGTCTCCATGTTTTTTTTTTTTTTTGTGTTACACTTCTGATAAATCATATTTCTGTGCCCTTTACATGTACATGTCTTTTACCTTCCCTTGTGTAATTATCTCTTAGCTTATCAGAAACTCCTTGGGCCGTCGTGGCTCCTGTGACGACCCCATACATAAATAATGTGAAAATTTTCAATGCTTTAATTTGTGCATTATTGACAAACTGCTTATGTAATACAAATATATTCTAATTATGAACCAAAGCTTAAGCCATGTGGCTGTTAAGATGTATTCTAAACATTTTGAACATTCAAACATCACAATTTGTCTCAGAAGTCCTGTCAGGTCAGGGTAGATTCTGAAGGTTTAGTTTATGTACTAACGCAGTTCATAACAACATTTTAATCAGTTGATTTGGTTTGCTAGCATTAGCCATTACTAGTAATAACTATGAGATCCTGTTCAAGCCTGGCTAGGACACATTAGCTATCTGTGAAAAAGTAGAGCATACGTATGTTCTCAGGGCTCACTATTCCCTAGTTTATTTGTTCTGTTAATACACATTAACCCTTTTTATTCCTGTTCAAGACAAATGTGTCCCATTTCAACATAAAATATATCTTAAGTATTATCCAGTTTATTTCATGTAGTTTTGGAGGTATGTCAAAATCAGTTCATCAACCAAATAGAGAGCTGGGGACCATCTTGTTGTAGGTTTCCATAATGTGCTGTATCGACCAGGCGAACATGGGATCTTTTTAGGGTGGGACCTTTAAACTGGGGAGGAAAGAAAAGGGAGATTTTCAGTTTTAGTGTCTTCCTTCCGAAGATAGATATTTAATAGAAAGTGATGCTTTTATATGGTTGATACGTAATACTTGAGTTCGCATTCATACAGACGTTTTTATTTTCGCACTACAATACCTAGGATGTTTAAAAAGCAGCAGTAAGGGCAAAAACAAAGCATTGGTACAAAATATAGCACCTTAAGTGACCTGCATTTGTTTCGACTCTGTATTTAGTTGTTAAAGCTTAAGAGCTGCAGTTATGGATCACCCTGGGTGTTGGTTTTTACAGCAAGCTTATTTTATACTATTTTATGAGACACACAAGAGGACCTTCACTTTTACTTTAGCAATTAAAAAAAAATTTCTTTCTTAGATAAACAACACGGTACAGTCTTAAAGCTTCCTGATATTGTTGGACTAAATTAACGTAGTAGTTTAGTTAAAAAAAAAGAGTTTATACAGTGTACCATTATTCTTTACCAAGATACCCTAATAATAATAATAATCCCATCTTAATTTATTTTTGCTATTAAAGTTGCACATCAGATATTTAAGCTACCACGGGCATTTGATTCTATAGAATAACAGAACACATTTATGCAAGTCGTGTTCCTGAATTATTGTGTAGAATTCCCACAGACAGATGCATCTCTTCTGCATATTAGGAACAAGTTATCAATCAATTTCCAAGGATAAGGTGTTGACTGCAGTGGACTCCGAGATCGTCATTCACATACATATGACCTTACAGTATGACCAATGGGTTATTAAACGTTACTTTTACGTAACGATCAAAGGACGTAAGATTTGGAAATGTGTTCTGCGTCTGTAGTTTGCTGGTTAATCACTTTTGTAAACTTGCATCATTAATCAGTTATAAAAACTGACATTTATTGTACATTGTTATTTAATATAAGTTATTTAGTCACTTAGATTGAAGCTGTACAAGTCTTGTTGCAGCATATTCCATGTGTTCATTCAGGATTTCGGTTCATTCAGAATGTTTTTGGAAAATTCATAGAAACTCTAAATAAACCATTAACCTTCGCGCACACCTCGAAGCTTGTGAAAAACATTCGTGTAGGAAGGAAATGTTGGATATTGCTGAATCTACGATTGGTCACGTGGACCCGAAGTACTGGCTACACCCCATCTTCATTTGAGTGTGTTTGTGTAACAGGAAGGAAAAAAAGGCTTAAGGAAAAAGAAAAACAACTTGGGGAAGAGGGTGAACTCATTCACCTGTTTCTAAGTGAGAGCAAATCGTTAAGGTACATGCTCTCTCTGACACACACACACACACACACACACACACATCCTGATGTTTGTACGTGTTCAGGGATCCACAGAAGCTTCTTAAGGAGCGGCTTGCATTTCACCGGTTTAAGAACCAAACCATTCTGGGAAGTCTATTTGCATGTTGTGCATGTTGACAGGTTTTAGATCCCAATTGGCTAGTCGGTGCTGATGAACGTAATGGCTTAGATGTTTAGAACTATATCAGATTGAAGTGACGAGAGACGTGATGAAGGATTAAAGCACTGCTACACCAGTTCTTGAACCACATATGCCTGCACCGTGCTATAAAAGTTTATAAAATCTTAACCAAACCAGCTTAAATAATATATGTTGTGGCACAATCCTGAAGTGGTTGTTTCTTTGTTTATTTATTTATTTATTTAAATTTTAATTTAATACCGGTGCAATTTAATACAGCTCCTGGAAATTAAGGAAAATGGTTTGTGTGTATTGCAGTTAACCCCCCTGGCTGTGTGTGTGTTTTCCTGCTTGTGGGGGACTCTGTAGCTGCATGGCTCGCTTTCAGAAGCAATTTTCAGGAACGAGTCAAAATACCCCAGTATGCCAACTGTCGAAGCCACAGCTCGTGCCAGTCCGGGAAACATGCCAGGGGGAAACATAACAGAGATTAATACACACCAAATATAACAATGCTTTACTACAGAGGAATGAGTTGGACCACAGCCACACACCATTTCCAGTGCCATAAATTTAGGTCGGTAAGTGTTTGAACACTGATGGGATTTTAGATATTTTTGATAATGGAAAGTTTTAGAAACAAAATGGCACCTCCATGGTCCGGGTTCGATTCCCGTCTCTGTGTGCATGGAGTTTGCATGTTCTCCCCGTGGGTCTCTTGGTGGGTTTCCTCCACGTACTTTAGTTTCCTCCCACAGTCCAAAGACATGCAGATTAGGCTCATTGGAGTTCACAAATTGTCCGTAGTGTGCGAGTGTATGTATGTGTGCCATGCGATGGATTGGCACTCTGTCCAGGGTGTACCCCACCTCGTGCCCTAAGCCCTTATCCCTCCCTCCTGGGATATGCTCCAGGCCCCTCGCAACCCTGAATACAGGATAAAGTGGTATAGACAGTGAGTGAGTGAGTGAGAGTGTTAAACATGTTGAACTAAAGCTAACCATTCACTCATTAACGCTGATGATCAATTCCGTTTTATTGAAAGTAAACTAATGACAGGATCATGGGCACCCATGCCCACCTTGACCAGAAACTAGCCTGTTCAGTTGAATGTCACAGACAAAATGCTGACAAATGTCAGTTTTGCCTACTGCACATGGGTACCCGCGGGCAAAGAGCCAGAGGCTGTCGACCTGGCCGGAAAAGAAATTTAATGGAGAGCCCCAACCCTCCACCCACAGAACCCAAAGGATCTGCTGCCAATATCCTGGTGCCAGACGCCACGGGACACCCCAGAGGTCCTGTGGAGCCACGAGCCTCTCCAAGGGGGGCCAGAGCCAACCTGTTGGCACAAGGGAAATCTAAACCTAGGTCCTTTAAATGTTATGATTCGGTGTTATGACTTAATAATTGAATTGAGTTTATAATGTTATGATTCTGATCGGCATACTTTGCTTCATTTGAAATCCGCTATAGTAGTGGTGTACAGAAATATGTGTATATCAGTAAGTTGTTGCTTATAGGCGTGGCTTCTTCAGGACCCGATAAAAATTGGTAGTCCAGAGTTTTCAAATGAATGGTTAATTTTGTAGTTTATTATTTGCAGCTTGTGCTCTACATCGTCAGCCCCACGCTCTCATTTTCCCACCTTCTGATTCACCCAAACATTAAAGTGATGAGAACCACTGGAGTAAGTACCATGGTTAAATAAAAAAAAGTGAACAGGTAGTCTGTGGTGAGGTAGCCGTCCATGCGATTATACCCGATGAAAACTCAAACTCTTATGTGAACTGGTTTCTTTTTTCTTTTTTAACGGAGCAGAAATTCTGTGGACCTTGTTTCTATGATGTGATGTTTGTCGACGTCCCCCCTTTGAGTTCCCAGCCTTGCTCTGATAAGAACGTCTGAAATGGAAAAACCAACAGTACAGTGTGTGACAAATTTCTTCCCCATTTGACAGCAAGAGAGCTAACAATTAAGGGGAAATGCTGAAGGTGAAAATATTGCATAAGCTTCTGGTCTTGGTCTTTTCCTGTTGCTGATTCTCACTTCTCTATTACACACAGAGTACAAGCAAATCAACCTAAACATTATTCACCCTTTAAACCTAATTTCTTACATTTTACACTATCAGTCAATAATTTAGTGAATTATAAATATCAGTTAGTTACTTTGCAATCAGTTATTCTTACTTTGTGTG
This sequence comes from Clarias gariepinus, assembly GCF_024256425.1. Taxonomy (NCBI): domain Eukaryota; kingdom Metazoa; phylum Chordata; class Actinopteri; order Siluriformes; family Clariidae; genus Clarias; species Clarias gariepinus. Next base: position 18,252,360 of record NC_071114.1, on the reverse strand, counting down.
TCCCAGCAAGGCTGGGGTTACAGCGCAGGGTCAGCCATGATGCAGAGCTTCTGGAGCAGATGGGGTTACGGCCCTTGCTCAAGGGCCCAACAATGGCAACCTGGTGGAGCTAGGGCTCGAACCACCGACCTTCTGATCATTAACTCAGTGCCTTAACTCTTAGAGCTCTCTGAGGTCATGAAGGTTTCCCTATTAGTTCATGTAACCTGTAGTGCATGAATGTAGAGTGGTTTAGGTTTTTATCCAAATCAGGAAGTCAGGAGAATTGCAATGAAAACATCAAACTATTTCCTCTTACATTGCAAATAATAATTAAAATGATGAGGCATGAAATTCAAATGAGGTGGTTTGATATTTTGTTACACATCAAAGCCACTACAATTATTATATGAAATATTATGAAAAATAACGAATATAGAATAAGAATATTCCTTATTATGACATAACTACTTAAAACAGATGTTTAATATAAAAGCAAATATGTCATGTTACCTTCCTTTATTGGACAAATTATTATAAACCCACAACAATAAATGCAGCGATTAAAATATATGACATGATTAAAGTTAATCAATTTAAAAAGCACATGTTTAGCACGTTGCTACGGTGATTTCAGTTTCAGGTTTCAGTTGCTTTCCTAAAACACGACACGGAGTGCTTTCTTGACATGTTTTATTTACATTTTTACTTCACATTTGACTGTCTTTACACCCACTATAGATTTCTGTCCATATTTTCACCTAACCTGGGTGTGAACTAGGAAGAAAATTCACAGAATAGTCAGGATGCCATTTCCCATCTGGTTTTGCAGAGGTGTGCTCCAGGTATTGAGGTGCCGCAGTGCCTCGGGCCTCCAGCAGCTGCTTGCAGATCAGAACTTCAGTACCGTGGCGTTTCCGTTCGCTAGAACTATGTCTGCCATTTTAATGTTGGATTTAATGAGTTCAGGTCCTACTAGTTCTTTCAGAACAAGTTTCTCTAATATTTTGAATAGAATTTGAATTTTTACAGCATTTATGCTTTCAAAGTAAACATTTAAAGACTGAACAGTTCTTGCTAGAACGGTATTGTCAAGTGCATTTACAAAACCCATTAAGCACCAATGATGAAACTGGCTCTCGTGAAGACCATCCCAGGAAAGCGGGACCAAAACCTACCTCTGCTGAAGTTCATTTCGACAAACCAGCCTCAAAAATCACTAATTAACAGCATCTTGGATAAGAACTGTTTAGAAGGCTTTACAGATCATAAGTAGCAAATGCATCTCAATACTAACTGCTCAAAGGAGGTTATTGCATGTTTTGGCTGCATCCAGCATTGTTTAATAATGTAGAAAGAAATAAAAATCTGGACCGACCATGGAGTTCGAAGGCGTGTCCAAACCTTTGACTGGTAGTTTAGCGCGAGGTAGAAGTGGTGATCCGTCTGCCAAAATGCCTGAAACACTTTTGGCTTTGGTCTTCGTTTTAACGAACTATTGCAAAGTTCTACCTCCCATTGAGAGTTTTGTCCTGTATTTCTTCTTCTTTTTTTTCTGACAATGGAGACGAATAATAAGCTGCTCTTTTATTGTAATCAGCAAATTGTTTTGTTTCACATGTTGCACGAGTGGTCATCTAACGGCTGAGCGATCGAACTTTAAATTAATATCACGATTGATTGAACATTCTACCTCGATTAGGATTATATTTTTGCTTTTTGCTCTCATAGTTCACTGAAGAGGTTTAAACAGTAAATGTGCTCAACTATTAAAGCTGGATTTTTTTTCACCGCTTCCTTTTCACAGTCAGGTCGGGGGAGAGTCATGTGACCACACAGGTGGTGGTGTGTTTTTAAGGGGACGGTACACGAACATTTGATAAAATAAAAAAAATTATTAAATCAAAAAGGTATTAACAGAATAAATAAATAATCGATATGGACAAGATTACATCAGAGTTTCCTTAAATTGCTTAAATTATGTATTCCTTAAATAATTGGTGAAATGACTTTCGTTGCTTTAAAACAAACCAAATAACTTATAATAGTTAGTTATTAGTTTAAAAAAATCTTAATAAAGGAATGAAGAATAAGCTCTCTCGATGTTTCCTCAGGGTCCTGATGTACACCTTATTCGTAGGCAGAGCTTCCTACTCCTTTTATTTCTCTGTTTGTGCATTTCCTGTTTGTTAGCCCTAGTGAAAAATCATTTATGCGTATTTACACTGCAGTTGCGTCTTTTTTTTCTTTTTTTTTAACACACCTTACGCGTAATTTAGTGAGCAACAAACACATGTTCATGCACTTCCTCTAAAGATTCTGTGCATGCCTGTAGCTGGCTTGAGGTCGTGAATGTTATCTAGGATAAGGTGCACACACTACACATGACCCTATAACCAGATGCAGGAGATTTACGTCGAGCCGTTAGTCGCAGTGCCGGGCGCTTGTAGCGGTGCAGCCAGGGGGAAAAAGCAGCAACCTGGTGATGGTGTGCATCAGTAAATCTCCTGGTGTTTACTCAACTTTATTTAACTTTGAGTCGTAATCAGTGTTTAAAGTCATAGTTCACTTTTTCAGCCGAAATGGAGCCTCAGCTGTGAGTCGCAACAAACAAAAGCACAAATCATGCAGCTGTGTAATTCACAGCCCATCTGGAGGACTTTAATCGCACTTCTTAGTTTCAGATTAATAGAAATGTCATGCAGGGTTTTTAAAATCCCCAGTTGGGCTTCTTTTAGCGTTACCTCTATTACCTCTATACCTCAGCGTTCACTTGTTAACAGAAATCCGACACGAGTGCCGTGTAAACGTCGCCGTTGCCCGTTTGGAGTGACGTTTTCAACGTAAAATTCACAAAAGAAGAAAGAAATCAGACTTTAATTACTGTAAAGGAAGGTAAACAGAGATACAGTGGTGATGAGAAAACAGATAAGAATTTGTTAATTAGCTCATTAAAAGCATTAATGATTTGGTTTAAATGCTTGTTGAACAGTCAAGGCTGCATTTCTGCTCAAATCATCCAATGCTTCATCTGTTATGAGGGAAAGAGCAAATAAAGGTCCCATGTGGTGATGTTAGAAAGCTGAGAAAACATAAATGCCAAGTTATGAGAGACTCGAGATTTATTACACATCAAGGTTAATCGGCCCTTCTGCTGTATTCTTGATTCTGATTGGTCAGAAGGTGTAGATTTTCTGTAACGGCAGCTTTGACAGTAATGCAGCTGCAAATATTATCATTATTATTATTAATGTCTACCCTATGAATTATTAAATGAACGAACATTTAGATAAGTAACTCAGGTGTATAATAAAGTTGTTCCCATTACCATTGTTTAAGCATACACACGTGCGCGCGCGCGCGCACACACACACACACACACGCACTCGCATGTACACAAACATACAAAAGATCACGATTAATAAATCTACTTTATCTAGGATGTGTTAAGTGCCGTAGGAACAAAATGATAAGAAGTCGACAGTCTACTGAATGAACACAATAAATCCTGACCAGCTTTGTGTTGTGTGGCGTGATAACAGCGACTGTGGGGTGTGTTTGTTCAGCAGCAGTATGTGTACGTGGAGGAAACCGTGTGCGAGAGTCAGGGGTTAATCGACCCCATCTCCCTCTCTCTCTCTCTCTCTCTCTCTCTCTCTCTCCCCCCCCCTCTCTCTCCCTCCCTCTCTTTCTCGCTCTCTTTTTCTCTCTCTTTCTCTCTCTCTCTCTCTCTCTCCCTCTCTCTCTCCCTCTCTCTCCCTTTCTCTCTCCCCCCCTCTCTCTCCCTCCCTCTCTTTCTCTCTCTTTTTCTCTCTCTCTCTCTCTCTCTCTCTCTCTCTCTGTGTCTCGCTTTCTCTCCCTGTTTGTGTGTGCACTTTTCCTGTTTGTTTTTTTTATTTTTGTGTGTGCATGCGCTTTTTTCCCCCTGTTGTTTTTTTTCTGTGTGTGTGTGTACACTGATGTAGACCGCGATCCGCTCTGCACCGTCAGTAAATTAGCACAGACGTCTGACTGGCAGATTTCTGCATTGAAGACAAACGCAGAGTATTCAGTCTTACATTTAGATTTACATTTAGGCATTTGGCAGACACTCTTATCCAGAGCGACTTACAAAAAGTGCTTTAATGTTTACATAATTGGATACATACTTACACTGGGTTAACCAGGTTAATAACTAAGTGCCATTAGTCCAACACAACTGGGAAGAGGTTTTTTTTAGTCCAAGTACTGGAGAAACAGATGCGTCTTGAGTCGTCGTTTAAAGATAGTCAAAGTCTTCATCCACGACAAATATTATAATATTCTGCAACCATATATTTTAGAAAGAATCTTTCAGTATTTATTTATTTGTGTTTATTATTTATGATGCTTTAATTTAAATTAATTCAAGAATTATTACTATTAATGTACTAGTACTCTTAATAATTATTGTGACCATATTAAGTCATACAAATAATTAGATGGGAAAAAAGATGTGACTCATAAAACAGAAACGCTTGATGTTACAGGTGTGATGTAGTAGCTCACACTCGCACTCACTCACACTTATACGTGCAAGAGGCGGTGAAACCCGGCTGATGTGTAGGTGTGATAAAGAGACAAGGCTCTTGTGTTAAACTAGTGTAGAGTGTGTAATAACACACACACGCGCACACGCACGCACGCGCAACAGTGTAGCGTATCATGTTACTGAGAAACCCCAAAGCATAAACTCCTCTGTGGTGAAGCTGTTCAAACACTTAGTTACAGTTTACTTCCACTAGAGATTTATTTAATGTTGAACGTCTCCTCACGGAAATCGTATAACCTACTGTCAGAGCTGATTTTACCGAGCGTTCATTCAACAATTTCTGACCAATCAGAGTGTAGAACGAAACGATGCTGTGGTGTAAACGTACAGATTGAAGCATGCATGAAATGATTCTTTTAAAATCTTCTGTATAGGGAAAGAACCAGCAGTGTGGAAGATTGAAACCAACAGGAGATGAAAAGGAATATAGGAGCTAGAAAAAAAGGTGTTTGAGAGTGAAGGAGATGGAGAGAGCGAGACAAAGTGCGCTTCAAATAATGAAGAACATTAAATCAAATTTTCTTCCCAGAATGCCTCACCGGCTGTTTATTAGCCAGCACATTTTCAGCCAGATAAATTTGTATCTTGTATCTGTAAGGGTGATCAGAAAATACGGCTCACAGTGCATGTCCTATCTATCTATCTATCTATCTATCTATCTATCTATCTATCTCCATTTTACTTTTTATACGCTGCATTGTTTTTCACTTCTTTTGTTTATTTTCTGTTAAACTTCATGGTTTCATTTATTTGAATTGTTTTCTTAAAGCATACACAAACATGAGATGCCACAGGGTGCTGTTTTAGGGCTACTGCTGTTTTTCTTGTATCCAATGAAATAGAAGAGCATTACATTAAAAATTTAAAATTTCCTCTGTCATATTGCCGTTGTTGAAGTTGCAAATTAGCTCCAGAGGTGAATGAAATTCCGTAAGCTGCATTATTTGTCAGAGCTGCTGTCCTAGAATATAAATCAACACTTCTTCTCCTCAATCAGGATCCAGAATCCATTACCACTGTAGGATAAAATGTTTTTACATATCAATGTTTCCATCAGAGGCGTTTAAATTACGCCGCATAAAACGATCATGTGGAGAATGTGTTGTTGATGGCTATCATTATTTTGTGGTTTTCACACACACACACACACACACACACACACACACACACACACACACACACACTTTTGAGATGATGTAAGAGTTGAAAGAACAAAAGATGTCTGTTTTGCCTTTGACTCTCTCTCAGACAAGCTCCGTATTGTGGTTTTATGACTGGATTATTTAAATACATCCGGTTCAATTTAACGCTCGTTTACTCGTATCATGTTGCCCTGATGTAGATCAGGTCCTGAAGCAAAAAGCTGGGATTTTTTAAAAAATTTGTCAGTTGTCATTACTACCTAGATCAGCTATACAGTATAGGTTGGATTTGGGGAAAAGAAGCACAATGTGCACCGGTCATTTTTAAATACTTGTTTAGCTTTGCATGATGATATGCTCCGAGAAAAATATGAAATCTTTACCATACCGTGGAAAAGTTGTAGCATGTTGCTAACAAGCTGACAGCAAATTAATTTCATTTCAAAAGTTAAGTTGAATTATTGTTTTATTTAATGTTTACACGAATCAATTAGTTTTTTTTTTCATTTTACTTGATCAGTACACAAGGTACAGACGTTAACATGTTAAAATTTCAAAGAAAAACAACGTTTTACAGTTTTAAAGACTCAGTATACAATTAAAAGATTGTTAAAAGGGTAAAATGTTAGTTAAAATGTAATATTTAGATCCAAATTTTTATATTTGATAATTATCAGTAATCAATAATAAATAAATAAATGTAAAGGAGGCACTAATGACTGTGCTTTACTGTCATGTGATCAGGTTTGTGATTGCCTGATATTCATTAGCTCCACCACAAACCACAGTACTTCCAGAATCTGACCTTTCTCCTTTTCTCTTCTCCTTTAGTCTGCTCCAGCAAAGATATCCGGAACAACGTGACCAACCTGCGCTCTCTGGAGAACTGCACGGTGATCGAGGGCCACCTGAAGATCCTACTCATGTTCAAGACCGAAGCTGAGGACTTCCGTGACCTAAGCTTCCCTAAGCTGGTGATGATCACTGACTACCTGCTACTGTTCCGTGTCTACGGCCTGGAGAGCCTGGGCAAGCTGTTCCCCAACCTCACGGTCATCCGCGGCAACAACCTGTTCTTTAATTACGCTCTGGTGATTTTCGAGATGCTGCAGCTGAAGGAGGTGGGACTGCACAGTCTGACAAACATAACACGCGGAACCGTGCGCATGGAGAAGAACCCCGACCTCTGCTACCTCTCCACACTCGACTGGTCCAAAATCCTTGATTCAGTGGAGGACAACTACATAGTGGCGAACAAAAACGAGCGCGAGTGCGGCGACATCTGTCCTGGAACCATCACGGCAGAGATCAAGTGTGTCCAGACCACCATCAATGGGCATTTTGGACAACGCTGCTGGAACCAGAACCACTGCCAGAGGAGTAAGTGCTTGCATTTCATTTTTATTTTAGATTTTAACACTCTTACTGTGGAGTATGCATGCTGTCAGGACCAGTTTGACTGGATTTCTTTATATTTGTGTTTAAATACAAGCCACAACAACACTAATTTTACTTTTAAACTCGCTGCACCTTGTATCATTTTTACCTTGAGAATAAAAACAAGAATGAATAATTAAAAACATTTTTTAATAAAAATAATAGTAATAATTTGGTTGTGAGCTATGAGTGCTGACCTTTCATCCATCATCCAAACTGTGATGCCGGATTTGTACGAGATTTGTATCCTTTACGAGCGAACAGACCGAGACGAATCGATTGCCGGCTAAGTTGCGCGTACGTCCGAAAGCTGCTCAAAACTGTGGAAAGCCTAGAGAAACCAGTTCACCTAATTTTCGTGGATTTTTTAACATTTTATGCAAGATTTAGTGAAGACATAGCACCCTCTGCCCTAAGATTGTTAACAAGCTTGTCAGCAAGAAGAAAAGGGAGTCACGAAAGAACCATTGGCTTAGTTGAGATCACGTGACACTCGGCAGACAAAGCGCATGCGTTCAACTTGTATGTCAAGATCTCGCTCGTTTATTAAGTTAAAATGTATTAAAATGCTTGCAAAATGCTCCCAGACCAAGTTACTCACAATCCAAGGTTCCACTGTTTTTTTACTATTACAAATAATAATTATTATTTCTTCTTTAAAAAAGATGCAAATTTACAAAAGAAAAAGTCTCCTTTTTTTACAGCATAAAATATTTAGCTTGTGAGAATGTTTAAATTTTAGTTTTCTGTCACAGTGAGTAAAAACTGATCAAAAATGATCCAGTGTGTTTGTCACGACCCAAAATCTTGGTTTCTTTAAATGAAATGCTGCTTTTGTGTCAGAAATACCAAAGTAAATTTACAGATGTAAAGTCTCATCTGTGTGTCCTCTGCTTGTGTGTGTATGCGGGTGTTTGGTTGTGTGGATATAAGGTCTGTGTGTCATGATGAGGTTTGCAATGTGACATTTCCTGAACATGTGTCCCTCCTTGCTGATAGAGCACTAGCTCCCCTGGTAGTAAACATTCATTTGCAATTCAAAGCTGCTCATAGAGTATCGATGTGAGAGAGAAATGGATGCTGTTCAGAGGAACAATGCCATGCACATCTCTTCTTACAGTGTGTGTGTGTGGTCTTCAGGAAAACCTTTGGCAACAGTCAGAAAATGTGTTTATTCTAATAAAGTACACTAATAGTACTTTATCTGATTATAGGTTACATTTGTATTATTGCCGTGTGTGTGTATAAGAGAAAAACTGTCCCAATCATGAACATCTGTGAGCTCATTCGGGAAGGAGATTGTGAATCGCACCTTCCTCAGAGTGTTCCTCACATCTTCACATGATCGGTGAGATATAACTGGAGGCTGAGCATCTAGCCACGACTAAACCAGGGGAAGATCCCCAATCCACAAGAGGTGTATCAGGTACTTGAACGCCTCTTTTAAGAGAGTGGGTATCCTATTATATCCAATTTGGCCTTTGCACTATGTCATGTGATCAGCCGAAGAGGTTTATACAAGTGTTGACAAAAGCCAAGCTCCGTTTCTGGAGGATGATGCAATGGCAGGAGTGGAGTGGATTCGCCGGATTGCTTTAAACACACACTCCTGTTACAGGAGCTGAGAGAGAGAGGGGGAGAGAGAGTGCGAAAGATTCCTCTTCATGACGGCTGTGGTTACACTTAAACTGCAATTTTTGAGTGCTGTTCTGCTTTAAAAATGATTTAAGTGTGAGGAAAAGTGGAGAGATGTTGATCAGATATGAAGAAGTGGAGCCGCAGGCAGCTGAACTCTGATACGCAGCGACAACCAGCAGAAACGTCAGAATAACTGACGCAAACAGAAATACTGCAAGCGCAAACAGAAATAACAGCTATCATTAATGACCGATAATAACCTTGATAACCTGTAATCACATTAACATCATCAACCAATCATAACTTTTAATATCAATAACAATATCAGCTGCAAGTAACTACTGCCATGTAGTAATAATCATTAATAACCATTAGTAACCTTTAATACCCACTTATGAGTATTCATAACATTTATATCTAACATAAATGTTAATAAACAATCACTTATAACATTAATACAACCAATAAATGTTATTGTTTATATTAATAAGTAGTTTTATAACAATAAAAATTTACAACTTTCTTTTGATCCTGTTGTTTTATTCCCTATTCTTTTCTTTCATGTTTATTATTGTTTCAGTCGTTTAGTTTTTCTTTTTTTCTTTTAATAATGTTTTAAAAACAAATTTTCATGTAAATAGTTTTTCATTTATTCTTGCCCTTTTTTAGTTTCTCTTGTTTCTTGTTTACTAATATCTTTTTTCACTGTAGGTGAAAACAGTCCTCTTATTGAGGTCGCTTCCTCTTTTTTTTTTATGTTTCTTGTGATGGCAGTGTCAAGAATGAGAGAAACGCCCCTTGTGGTTGTTCTTGTGGTTAAATAATTTCTCCTCGGGCACAGCATGTTCTCATGTTCCATGTTACGCAATCGCTGCTTTTTCGGGGTCAGAGTTTATCATCAAGCTTCTGTAGTCGTAACCATTTCTCCCTCTGCCGTCACAATGATGATGATGATAATGATGGCGGCTCATTCCTCTGACTGGACTTCGGTCCGCAAAACACGAAAATAGTTTATTTAAACTTTTATCTGTGTGTGTGTGTGTGTGTGTGTGTGTGGGTTTAATTTTGTAAACGAATTGCTTGTTTTTGTTTGCCATCTTTCAGTTTCTGTTGGTTATTTGTGTATATATACACAGCGCATATTGTGGAAAACTTTTTTTTTTTTTTTCATAATTTAGTATATAAACTGAAATTCATTCTGGGTTCATTTCATGTAAAGTAAAATTTAAAGTCTTTTTTTGTTTTCCTTTTGATTACAGCCATTTCAAATATTAGAATACCTAATTTCAATACTCAATTTCAATTTGTTTGCAACCACAATCATGGGAAAGACTTGACAGTTGTCTAAGACGATCGGAGAGCTGGCTGTTTAGAGAGTACTATATTTAAGCATACTCCTGGAAAGTTAAAAATGAAAACAAAAACAGAAGAAAAACAACAACAGGAATAAAAGGAAGTTGATGTTTGATATAAGTATTCAGAACATTCAGAACTAACACAAATGTTAATAAACAATCACTAACAACATTAATACAACTAATAAATGTTATTGTTAATATTCATAAGTAGTTTTTTTAAGTGGTTATTAATGATTATTAATGGTTATTAACCACTTTATTAGTGCGGGGCAATAGTTACTTGCAGCTAATATTGTTATTGGTATTAGTTAGAAAAGATAACTGGGATGACCTGAAACAATGCTGAAAAGGACAAGGAGTAGAGTGAGGCTGGAGTCGGTGCATCAAGAGGGCTAGAACTGTTTCATTCCTAATTAGCAAGCCACTTGGAATGAGACAACAACAACCAGAGACGAAGCATCAGATGCATCTTACTTGGGCTAAAAAAAAATTAATAAAAAAAGACCTGGACCGCTGTTTAGTCATCTAAAGTTCAGTTTTCTGATGGGAAACAATTTTGCATTTCATTAAGGTGCCAGAGGAAGACTATCCAAGTTGCTAGAAGTCGAGTATGAGGTTTCCACTCAGTAGTGATTACCGGGATGTGATTACTGGGAGATTCTGCAGCACTTCCTGCTTCTGATCGCTGATGCGCTTTACGGAGATGCCGATTTCCTTTTCCAGTTGGACTCAGCAGCTGAATATACTGTAGTTAGATAAGAAACACCTGATTCCACAACTATACAGACGAGGTGAGCGCTGCTATCAAAGCAACCTGATCTGCAGTTATGCCTCTGAGCCATGCTGATCTCATGCAGTAATTCATGCTAAAGGAGCCCAGACCAAGTACTGATCGTACGAATAAACATTTTTAGGATTTCGACATTTCTGTTTAAATATTTTTTTCATCCCTCTTCTCGTGTTTATTGGTGGCACACAGAACAAGTAGGTGCATCAGAGGGTGTAAATACGTAAGCATGCTCGAACAGAGCCCAAAGGGCAATGTGAACGCTGGACAGGGGGGTGGGGGGGTGAACATTTTTAAGCACGGTACGAATCAGTCGTTTCTAATCTGAAAACGCCCTTAGTCTTACTGTCATCTGTCTCTTGCTTTTTGCTATTTTTTAAAAAATATTATTGTACTCTTTAATCACTTCTTTTTGCTTACTAATACCGTACAGGAAAATGTTCTTTAAAAAAATTCTGCATTTGTTTTTTCATTCCGGTTGTCTGTTTTTGTTGTTCGAGCCCCAGTTCTATCTTTTTTTAAAGGTTGTTGTTAGCTGAAGAGGTGGAGGGGAGAAAAAAACTGAAAGCATTCCTAACCCAGTTCCCAGTAACTAACACACACCCACACACACACACACACCCACACACGCGCGCGCGCACACACTCTTTTGGGGTGGGGGTTTTCTCCTCCACTCCCTACTTTCAGGGAAAGTGCCCTGACGAGGGCAGATAAGGACCTCCATTGCCCTTTCCTATTGCTATACTAACATGTCAACGTCCCCTGCTACACTTAACTAAGTCTGTGTGTGTGTGTGTGTGTGTGTAAGTGAGAGAGAGAAAGAGAGAGAGACGTTAATCTTTCAGGCATGACCACGTATGGCATGTTATTGCCTGGGCTGCTTTAAGTGCCGTTAGCTCAGTGTTCAGGGAACTTGGCTATGACTCAAGACGTCATGAGTTTAATACCAGCTGCTGTAATGCCACGCTGTCCTTGAGCTAGGGCACTTGATCCACACTTCCTCCAGAGGGAGCACCCATCAGTTTTCCGACAACCTTTCACATAATACCTTACATGTTTCCTCTGTCAGGTCCATTATAATGTATGTGAAAGCTGAACATCACTTAACTTAATCCTACCCAGTGCTAGTTTACTTCAGCTTTATTTTTGTTTTTGTTTATAACACACCGCCGTTAGGATTGAGTGACCGTTAGGATTGAGTAAAAGTCAGGATTGGGAATGGTCAGGAGGTATTGAGTTTTGCTAACAGCAGCTCTTATGGTAATGCAGCTAGTTTATCTTTATGTGCCGGGCAAAACATTATTTAGTCAGCCACATTTGTTCTCCCACTTAAAACGGTGAGAGAGGTCTGTAATTTTCATCATAGGTATACCCCAACTATGAGAGACCAAATGAAAAAAAAAAATCTGTTATCAGTATAAAAGACACCTGTCCACAACCTCAACAGTCACACTCCAAACTTCACTATGGCCAAGACCAAAGGGCTGTCAAAGGACACCAGAAACAAAATTGTAGACCTGCACCAGACTGGGACTGAATCTGCAATAGATAAGCAGCTTGGTGTAAAGAAATCAACTGTGGGAGCAATTATTAGAAAATGGAAGACATACAATACCACTGATAATATTTCTCGATCTGGGGCTCCATACAAGATCTTACCCTGTGGGGTCAAAAAGATCACAATAACTGTGGAAAAAAAAAATCCCAGAACCACACGGGGGGCCTAGTGAATGACCTGCAGAGAGCTGGGACCAAAGTAACAAAGGCATCAGTAACACACTGCGCCGCCAGGGACTCAAATCCTGCAGTGCCAGATGTGTCCCCCTGCTTAAGCCAGTACATGTCCAAGTCTGTCTGAAGTTTGCTGGAGAGCATTTGGATGATCCAGGAGAAGATTGGGAGAATGTCATGTTTGGAGGAGATAGAATTTCTGAAGATGCTGAGTTGCATCCAAAGAACACCATAACTACTGTGAAGCATGGGGGTGGAAACATCATGCTTTGGGGCTGTTTTTCTGCAAATGGACCAGGACGACTGATCCGCGTAAAGGAAAGAATGAATGGGGCCATTTATCGTGAGATTTTAAATAAAAAATCCTATCCTGGGTCATCTGGGTATTTCAGCATGACAATGATCCCAAACACACCGTGGCTTCGTAAGAAGCATTTTAAGGTCCTGAATTGGTCTAGCCAGTCTCCAGATCTCAACCCCATAGAAAATCTTCTGAGGGAGTTGAAAGTCCATGTTGCCCAGCGATAGCCCCAAAACATCACTGCTCTAAAGGAGATCTGCATGGAGGAATGGGCCAAAATACCAGCGACAGTGTGTGAAAACCACATGAAGACTTACAGAAAACATTTGACCTCTATCATTGCTAACAAAGGGTATATAACAAAGTATTGAGATGAAATTTCGTTATTGATCAAATACTCCTTTTCCACCATAATCTGCAAATAAATTCTTTAAAAAACCTACAATGTGATTTTCTAGAGTTTTTTTTTTCTTATGTTGTCTCTTATAGTTGAGGTATACCTATGATGAAAATTACAGGCCTCTTTCATCTTTTTAAGTGGGAGAACTCACACAACTGGGGGCTGACTAAATACTTTTTGCCCCATTGTATGTCAGGGTTTGTTAGCGTTTCTTGAAGTCTCATTCACAGCAGACGTAATGATCGCTCCATGTAAACGGATTAAAACATGAGCTGATGTTGGTATGTTTTGTCAGAGGCATGGTTTTGCGTATTATCTTTGCTAATTTCGGGTAAGACTAGTATCATTTCAGTAGCTAAAATAATCAGTGTTCAGGTTTTTAGCATCAGGATATAATCAGTTATTTACAGAATACTTTAAGAGGTGGATCGAATATCGTTGAAAACGTATCAGATATCGGATCCTTTAACAAATGCCAGAGATTGGATTTTGAATGTTGAATAATAAATATAAAATAGTATATTATAAAATTGATGGGGTTGACCATTTAAAAAAAATGATCCTATAGTTTAGTTTAAATTTTTTTCCCTGACCTGCTACAACAGTTTTGTACCTTTTTTTCGATGGAAAACCTGTACTTATACTCTACATTTTAAATAGAGACTCGTTACTTTTCAGATGACAATCACACATGCAAGTGCATTGATTTTCGAATCTAACGTTAGCGTTTCTGCCGTCACTCACACCACACCGTGACCTAAGCAACCTCAGGTAGGAAGCACAAAAACAAAACAATTACTCTAGTCCTAGTTTATAGGATGATTGGCAGGTCATTATGAGAGTGCTAAATGATTATGGCATCAACGTGATTGATGGTTACCTGAGCAACGATCTCGCCCACTCGGTCGGATGCGGATACTTCTGGCTTCTGTTTTTTGTTTTTTAATCTTGAATGCAAAGTATTCTAGTTAACTATCTGTTTTTAACATATTTGTTTTGTGTTTCAAACCAATAACCTTTTTTTTTTTTTTTTAATGAGAAGCTTTATAGTGTTTAGCGTGTCATTTATCCCTATTGTATTCTGTATGCTTGCAGAATGCCCATGTTTAATTGCTTAGACTGCTTTCATTATACAGGGGAGCGATGGTAGCAACTAGCTAGTTTAACTACCAACGTTAACACAGATACTCACCAATGCTGCTCACCATTCATTAAATTAATAACATTACGCTTTTTTAAAATATGTTTTTACTTGAGTAAAATAAAAATTAAGTAATACCTCTGCCTGAGTGTTGAGTTTGTGTACTTCGGCCACGTCTGAATGAGAGGCATTCCACTAGTGCTGATAATGGAGCACAATAAAGCGGCTCTGGGATATTGAACTCCATGTACCACTCTGTATCCCAGGTGTTCTACAGTCATTAATAACACTAACTGTCAGTCGCAGCGTGGGTGAATGTAGGTCAAGACAGTCTGCAGTACTGAGGAGAGGTCGGCTACATGCCAAAACCCACATACCACACCGGTTACTTTCCAGAAAGAAACCTCGTCTGATAACGTTAACCACCTTAAGCACTTTGTCTGATTATTAATTGGTTCTAAGTCATTCTGAATTGCCTCTGAACCGGCTGTGGTGTTCTGTTCGCGGCCAACACGAGCTACAAAGCTTTTAACACAGGGCTGAATCCCAAATCACACTCTAACCCCTAATCAAGGGCATTACTATGATGTGTGTTGAATAAGCGAGTGTATGCTCTAGCTTTCCATTTAACACAATTTGCAATTTAACCTGGAGCTCATATTCTGAAGTCAAAATACAAAGAAAAACCCACGAGATTTCCAGGACTGTCCACAACCTCCATGTTGTAGGTTCTTCACCTTTTGGCCGCATAATCCGGGGTCCATTTAAAACTACATTCAGCCCTGTTACTGTCGGTACCCAGCTCAATGGAAGTTCCAGCAGGCACAGAAGGATATGTGTGGGCGGAGCAAAATGACTGGTAGAATGAACAAATCCTAATCTGTTGTTAATAAATGGGGTTCGTGAAACTGTTGTATAAAGCAAAATCACCCTCGAGGTCGTGCTGTTGTGCCGAATATCAGCTCGCTGTGATCTCGTCTTTCCCATGACTGCTTCAAGGCCGTGCTGATATTTAGCACAACAGCACTACCTCGGGTGTGATATTGCTTAATGACGTTTCTTGGTAAGTTTCAGCTAAAATAGTGTCAGCTGGGTTTTAGTTGGTGCTTAGAGTCTCAGTATCTCTAAGAAAAGGCCAAGTGGTTTCATACTTCCTCTATTTATTAGCAAAGTGGGTAACAGCAGTCACACCATCTGACCAGACCGGATGAAGCATGTGTAGAGAGAGAATCATGCAGCTGTAAACGATATGTTATACAGTAGTTTTTATATAAACCGTAAAATTAATGTAGTTTTATCAACGTTAGGAGTGGACACGTCTTGCTTTTATGCAAGTGTGTTTATCGACCAGGAGACTCGAATGAGACGGAGACGCGTTCTCTAATCTTCTGCTCGAGTAGAACGTCTCTGTACTTTTCCACCTCAGGAGTCCGGGTGTCATTTCTTATGCAAATCTACAGTGTCTGTGAGTCCGGCAGCGCAGAAGAGCTTTTTATTCATTACTCTGAGGACGAGCTGTGATCTTTGTTCCCGACGCAGAGACACTCTGTGCGGCGCGTTTTGTCCTCGCGGCGTAATGAGAGATAAATAAAAGTCCATTTCTGCATTTGTGCTCTTTAATCAGGTGTTTAGAGAGAAACACAGGAGACGGGATCGTCTGAGGGGAAACAACTCACCATGTTCTCACGTCTTCTGTTTGCTTGTTTTTGTTTGTTCCAGATTTTTTTCGTTTACCTGTTTTTGCTTGCTTGATTAATTATTTATGTACTTAACTAAACAAGTAATTATTTAAATGATTGTGTTTATTATTTACTTGTTTTGCCAGGTTCTTATGTAACCACCTGCTGGTATTTTTATTTATTAGCTTGTTCATTTAGGTACTTGGATATTTGATTCCTTCGTTACTTATTTTCGTTATGTATTTATTACTTTGTGCGTTTATTTGCGTATGTTTTTTTTTTTTTTTCTACTTGTTTATTTAGCACCAGAATTATGTACTATACATTCTGTAAATGATTTTTGCGGTGGACTTGTGGTGGGTTTATGTTTGGACGCATGTAAACCAGGGCTATAGTGGTGTGTGTGTGTGTGTGTGTTTGTGTCTCTTTGTACAGTTTACCATTGTACAGTAAGTGATGCATCCTATCACATGACTCTTTTTTCATTAATGTATGTGTCACGTGTGCTGTGTAAGAGAAAATCTCGAAATGGTATTTAGATCCCCGTGTAGATCGCATTGGATTAGTTGTGTGTGTGTGTGTGTGTGTGTGTGTGTGTGTGTGTGTGTGTGTGTGTGTGTGTGTGTGTGTGTGTGTGCGCGCTCGCTACAGCAGTCTCCATTCATTAGCGTAACAGGAAGCCCTAAGGGATCCGGAGGCCTCGTTATCAATGACTGCTCTTTTAAAAGGCGTATTTACATAACACCAACACACACATCATTCTCTCTCTTTCTCACTTGCTCCCTCTCTTTCTCTCACACAGCGATTTTATGAGCTCGCAACATTCTCTCCTCTCACGCAGTCACTTATACATCATACAGTTGTCTGTAAAACACTACACACCTCGGTCACATGGTTTTCCTATTGCGGTTGCTATGTCTGATCCCCCCGCCCCCCCAAGCTATACAAAGCAAAAGTAATTAGAGCAGAAAGATGACTAAAACGACTCACCTTGTGTTTCTTATGGACTTCCCCTGAAGTGCTGATTCCAGAAAATAGGAACTGTTTCTTAGAAGGAAAAGAACAGTTATTGTAGGCAGGGGGAAGTCCAGATCAGCAAACTTGCAAACTGCTAATACTACCGATACATGCCGCTGCGAAAAATTTCCCAGGTGTCTCATAATCTGTGTGGGCATTTTCATATTAATGCACCGGGATCGTTTCTAAGAACCCATGATCCCAAAAGTCTGGATGTGTTTGATCAGTGAGAGACACATTGGACACATTGGACACATTGAATCAGATATGGAAGTAGTCGTACCTGAGCATGGAAGTCGAGACGTCATTGGTGCTGCCGTTCCCTTTCAACATTTTAATTTTGGGGTAATCTCATCCTCTAACATACATATAAAGCACACAAACAAGCAAATACACTTATCATATCTTATAATGCTCATACAGTATTTGTCTTTGTTTTCAAATCATGGGTTTTAGTGGAATGCAGCAATATGGCGTCAGTTGCAGCTGATGATGATGTACATTTTTTTGGGGATGAATATGTACAATTCATTCAAACATCTGAAAAGTATTCACGTGACAACATATCTCGCCTTCAGTCATTTACCGTGCTAAAGGAGGCATTCAAGGTAAACTAAGATTGTGCCGAATAACAGAACACAGTTATAAGAGTATGAACTTCATTTATTTTTATATATAATCCCCTCCTACACTAATGCACTCATCCCAGCTTGGATACCATCAAGGAAGAAAGATTTCTCAATATGATCGCTGAATCACTGGCCTCCCAGGAACTCCTTCATGAGCCCAAACATGTGAAAATGGCTTAAAGAGAGGTTAGGGCTGTATGGGGGATGTGACAAGAACTTCCAGACAAGTTTCACAAAAAAATTCATCACAAGTACTTGAACTCCCCTCAAATATACGAAATGATTCGAAAATGATTTAAAACCAACAGTGTGAGTGGATTTAAGTCTAACAACAGATTTAAGCCGTAATGTTTCATACTTGTAATAATTCTGTGAAGTGTGCTAAAAAGTTTATGGACCAGGATAATGAAATAATGTTCTTAATTTTGTCAAGTTGTTTAGTGCAAATCTTGTAATGACGTTATTGGATCATCAGCTACATGTCTGTAAAATCAGCCACGTCTTTTAAGACAAATCCATCGCTAACTCTTATTACAGTAAAGTTTCACTGATCACCGTGATCGATTCAGATCATCCCGTCATTACCGTCGTCTATTTATTCATAGCAGTTATAAGAATAAAGCGATGGCTTAAGTTTAGGAGGATGTGTTAAACACAGGAATGTTTGTGCACTCCATGTGGGATCGTTTCATCCTCTTTTAGCCACAGCGAGTGCTCTGTCCTTATTAAGAGCTTCAGCTCAAACCAAGCACAGCCGTATATCAGAGCTCACACCGCCGACCTCAAAATAATACCAGCAAGCCGAGAACAGGAGCGCAGGCGAAGTGCACAGGGCTGGATCTGGACACAGCCTGAAATGGCTTTCGCTTCAAGCTGATATAGGATGGGGCTTTTTGGATTCTTACTATTTCTAATACTACTAATAATATAAATGCTAAGAATACAACTGTGTTTGTTTATATAGCAACAACCACAACAGTAGTAGAAAAAAGTTCTTGAGTGTTGAGAGTATTATAAAGATCAAATTACATGGTTAAGCCTCATTTGTCAGTCACGTAGTAATTCTGTGCATGAGAACAGAAAATTCTAAACAGGGTTTATGATTGTTAGTGTTTTCTTAAGGATGTGCAGCATTTACACTTAGCCACGCCCACAAAAAACCTCAATATAACGGGGGAAAAGAAGAAACCCGAAAACAACGGAATAATTCCTAAAATGTGTATAAGCCCCTAAATCTTCCAGTAACACGGCTCAACAATTGCAGAATACAGTATCACCTACCATGTAGACCCACAAATTCCTCCTCCTTTTACAGGGTGCCATAACTTTTGTCCTCACTGAATGGCTAGACTTCTTTATCTTTTTAGTGTATTGATTTCATCCAGATTCTTGAGTCTTTAATATGAAACAACTGTGAAAAAAATTTCTTTTGCAATTACACCAGTAATTTCCTGACTCATGGCCAGCTATACGTTGATTAGTCACATTTCACATCAGAGAGTCTCGTTATACAGAAACCTGAACGCGCTCCGGAGCGCCATGTACGCTGTGCATGTCTCACCGTAATGACTAGATTTTTATGGTATTTCTTGTATAAATACTCCTGCAAACAATTTATGAATAAATTCCTTCGAATCAAGAGGGATAAATGAGGCCTGCTTTTATACAGCGTCGCCATGGCAACGATGGTAAATATCATTTTGGGCTGGACTGAGATTGTGTCCACATTTAGGAATACTGCATAAAAAGAAACGTCGGTTAGCATTAAAACGTGTTCAGAAGTGTGCTGTCCTACAACCGAGCAAGCTTTGATGTCCGGAGGTGGGAGGCGGAGTCATTTCATTGTCATGACAACGAACGAGTGATTCACGGATTTTGCCAGATAGTATTCTTGATAATTGTCTGGTAAAATCTGCAACCTACAGTGAAGTGTAAAGTGTTCTTTCTTAACGACACACTTAAGACGCACGTTTAATAGTTGCTTATTTCTGAGATGTTTGTTTAATATATATGGAAGGAGTCTCCAGTGTCAGCACTAACAAGCTATAATGTTATATTTTCAGCCATCTTCAGGAGAGAGGAGGTAACTGTTCGCGGTATCTTGGTACAAGGTGTTATTTGCATTATTTGCTTTCAGGGGAAAAACTGAGAGTGGTGACGGAACAACTGTTTATACCTGCTGTCATTTTAAAAGCATGTGAATTAAATTGTGTACATTGAGAACAATCGCTGTGGAATAAGAGGAAGCGTTTGATTCCTGTCTCGTGTGTGTGTGGAGTTTGCATTTCCTCCCCATGCTAGGTGGGTTTCCTCCAGGTACTCCGGTTTTCCCCTCAGCTCAAAGACATGCAGGTTAGGTTAATTGGCGTTCCTAAATTGCCCATAGTGTGCTTGTGTTTGCCCTGTGATGGATTGGCACCTCGTCCATGGTGTACGCTGCCTCGCGCCCCAAGTATCCTGGAATAGACCCCACAGCCTTGTACAGAATACCCGGGTTAGAAGATAAAATAATGAAAGTTAACAGTGACTCTAGTTCATCACTGATAGTTGGC
This sequence comes from Clarias gariepinus, assembly GCF_024256425.1. Classification (NCBI taxonomy): domain Eukaryota; kingdom Metazoa; phylum Chordata; class Actinopteri; order Siluriformes; family Clariidae; genus Clarias; species Clarias gariepinus. Next base: position 18,231,999 of record NC_071114.1, on the reverse strand, counting down.
AGGCTGTGTAATTATTGTCTCATCTTAAGCAAAGATTATTAGTGTTGCAGATCCTAATATGAATTAGTTTTTAGTCATTTGTGTAGGTCCAGTCGAGTGTCAGCTTTATTTTCCCAAGCATTCAGTGTATTAATAACACAGGACACACAGTTCTGCTGCTAGGCAATAAGACAGCAGGCCAAGTGTGTGTGGCTGTGCGTGTGTGTCACCGGTGGGCAGTCGGAATGCGCGTGATGGATGTATGTGTGGAGGAAACATTGGCGCCATGTTCGTGGCCTTCCTGTCGTGAACAGCATGACCTTCCCGATTGTTTCCTGCATTTGTGTGGCCTCTTCCTGTTCCACGTTCATGAAGGGCCTTCTGGGACACCGAGGCAGAGAATAGGAAAGTATCTGATACGCTAAGATTAGTGTGAAACAACAAATGTGTATTTGTGAAGCCTATGGACAGAGGAAGTACACTGACTTGTATAATGAAAACATGTTCTATCATTTCCTAGTAGTCCCTGGCCTTTACGTGTAAAACTCAAGTGGACTTGGATCATGGGCTGTCAGGCTGTCAGCGGCTGCTCTACAGAGTCACGGCACCCAAACCAAGTCCGTGGAAACTCTTGCGCCAACCGTTCCCTTTGTGCGGAGACTTTTATGGACGCTCTGTGGTGATATAGTTGTGTCGACACCGTGTAGTATTTGTTCTGATAATGTTTGACTCGCAGACTCAAAAACTATCTGCATTCCGGTCATATTAAAGAGTCTATTGGCTGCACTGGTTTATGCTGCAGTGCTTTCTGTTCAAGGCTACTGTCTCCCCAGTCACTGCTGTGCGAGTGTGAACGCCTTTCATCACTTAATTTATTTCTAACTCTGGCTGTGAGCAAAAAACGGAAGCCACACTTGTGATTTTCAGAAAAGAAGAGCAGCATGAAGTTTTTTTTTTTTTTTTTTTTTTGTGGTCTAAAGGTATGTATAATATATAAGTCTTTTGTCGTTAACAAGTGTATATGAATAAAAGTTCAAGGAATGTCGCGTGTTAGCCATTACATTTACATTTAGGCATTTAGTAGACGCCCTTGTCTAGAATGACTTACATTTTTATCGTCATCCATCTGAACAGTTGGAGGTTAAGGGCCTGGCTCAAGAGCCCAACAATGGTAACTTGATAGCCGTGGGGTTTGAACCTGGGACCTTTCGAATCATAGTGCAATGCCTTAACCACTGAGCTACTCCTGAGTCCATCAACTTTCACCTGTTTGGTCCCCTGAAAGTATCCCTATGGGGGCGAAGATTCACTTTAGATGAAGAAGTGAAGACAGCTGTGCATTTGTTGCATCCGTGGTATATTGAAAAGCAAAAATGCTATGCGTTTGTCTTTTTTTAAACATTAATTAAAATAATTTCTACAAACAAAACTCTAAAAAACAGCTATTTGTAGTCTCTTTAATACAATTTTGGTAACTTACGGTGTGTTGAATTATCCAGTAGACATGAGTTGTATACTGATTGACCCTTTAAAAAAAAAGGAACAACAGTGTTGTTATAGGACCCTGACGTTGGTTAATTTCCTGTCGAAGCACGCCGCCTAAGTTTTTTTTTATTTTATTATTATTATTTTTTTTTATTCCTCTTATAAAATTCATGGCATTTCCAATAAGAACAAAGTATTGTACCTGTTCTTCATACATGGTTATATTTAATTCTGTGAATTGTCCATGAAACAAGTTAGTTATTGCTTGCACTTATGTTCCAACAGCTAAAAACAAAGTTCCTTTACAAGCTTCATTTTCTGTTCTCTCTCAAGATCAGGAGCTCATCATTTCAGAGAGATCCCACAAAGTGTCCTGAAGATGTCAGAAAACATGAACAGCTTTATGACTTTTTCTATGAATATCAAATAAAGAGTTTCCCTTCCAGAACACCTTGGCGTGACTTTTAATCCATGCATGTGGAGTGATGTTTGCATAAGTCTCATAAAAGCTGCTGTTATGGAAAATGAATCGACGCTTTCTGACCAATCAGCATGCAGGATTCGGCAGCAGTTTGGTGTGAACAGGATCATAGTGAGGCATAGTTTCCAGATTTTTAGCTGCGGTACATGCCGTTATTTTATCTCATCTGTGAATCTCCGTGTGTGTGTGTGTATTCTTAAATCCAACTGAGAAACTTTTTTGGCCCTGTAAGAAACCTGGAGTGTGTGTGTGTGTGTGTGTGTGTGTGTGTGTGTGTGTGTGTGTGTGTGTGTGTGTGTGTGTGTGTGTGTACACCTGTGAGGAGTCACCTTGCACGAGCTGTTGGGAATTCCCCTTTTAAATGAGCCATGTTTGGGGAAGCAGAGGGCCTGCTACTCCGCCATATTCTCTCTGGCATGTGATTCTGATGGAATAACACAGAGAAACACACACACATCGTTCTCCATCTTCACAGCCCCAGACTGGGTGTTTTTGGCTCAGCAGTACACACACAGACACACATTCCAGCTACTTGAGCTCCAGGTCACAATCTGAACACAAACACTTTTTCTTTTTAGGGATTTCTAAATATTTTTAGAGCTCTTGCCTCTTGATGTCAAGGAGTTCGGTGTGGAGTGTTTCAGGGTCGTCGTATCCTGTAAAAATAACCCCTCCAGCTGTGATTATCGGCATCGTGCCGTACTGCTCCGTCCCGGACGCTCGGGCTATTTAAGGAGCGGAGGCGCGGATGCGTTCGGTTTGGGAGAGGAGATGCCACCGCGCTTTGGCCTCATTATGCGTGGAATGTGACCCGCAGATGCACACACTCTTATTTTTGGTTGCAGGCTCCTAGCAGTACAGTAGACAACAGTCACACTGCTGCGGATCAATAACAAATCAAACAGGAGAAATAGTCTCGTATTTCTAAAGATAATTAACATATCTGAGATGTTAAGTGGATAAACTTATTTGCTTGTGGAAAAAGTATTTCTTGAGATGGGAGAAAATGTCTTTATAGAAGTTTTATATTAAAATGTCTTTACAGAAATTTTTGTCATAGCTTTGTCATAATTAAGAAACTAAAGTAATTTTTTTTTCTTAACTTTAATTCAGTAGCCACTTTTTTTGCAATTTTATAGAATATGTAAAAATATGTTTTTGGTTTTGCTTAATGCTTCCACGCAGTCTGTCACTGTATGTTTGTTTATTTCATTTTCTGGCTCCGTTTCGGGTAATAATCCACAACACAAGCATTTTCCCTGAAGAACATCACACACTGCAATTACGCTTCCATTTTAACAAACGGTCCAATCCAAAAACTGCTCAGTGGTCATCTTCCCATGATTCCTGTGCAGGACAGGGGCAGGACCAGGACCAAGCTGATGTTTTTAATGGACAAACCCTCCTATTAGATTGATAAAATAATTAAATATGTGAAGTATTTAATGGAAGTTATTTAAAAAATAACCAATTTTACGTTTGCTCTGCCTGCTGCTCATGAACATTTCTACATGCATAACAGAGCAACACTCTGTACACTGCAGGCGAAGGGAGCAACAGCATGGTGTGATGCTCCCATCATGCATTGTGGCCACGGTACAAGCCTCTGGAGGAAGTGTTATGATCTTAGGTTTAGGCTTAACAATGTTATGTGGCAGTAAAATAAAGTCAGCTGACGACCTGAATGTACTGAATGATTATATTCATTTCTTCTTCTTATGGAACGAATATATCCCAGGACTCTAATTATGAACCAGGTTTTCTTTTTACTTATTTATTTTTTATTTCCTAAGCGTCATAACTTGTGTAATACAGCTGTTGTTTGAGAGGCTTGTTTTTGTTCCCCCCCTCTCTGTCAAAAACTTTCAAATCTTTCTTTAACCGGTAAATGTAATGTCCACTACACTTGTTTCACTAGTGCGTAGTAAAAACAATTAATGTGCTATTATTCTATTTAATGAATTCGAACACAATCTTCAAAGCGTGTATGAATAGTTTCTATTCTGTTGTCCCCAGTATTATATGTACCCTATGTGTTTATTAATAATGATAAACAAGTTAAGGAATGGGAAACACTTGAAGCGTCCACTGGTTTACATGCAGGTCTATAGGATGTTTGAAACACTTAACTAAACTGAATTAGACGAGAAGATTTGTACGTAAATCTCATTCTTTCTGTCTTTCCATCTGTCCCTCTGTCCTCTCACTCTTGTCCGTGATGTGGTATGCAGACTGGCTGGAATTTTATTTATTTATTTATTTATTTATTATTTCTTTGGGGGGCCTCCAAATGATGGACCGAACATGTCATCCCTGGCCCTGGTTACGGGAGAAAAGATGGCCGTCTCACGCGTAAGGATGCAGCGTGGGTGCTCGTGTGTACTCTCTGACCTCGCTGCGTGTTACCATGTGTCGCTTATGTACTGCACTGCAGATGAACTTATCAAAGCAGCCAGTTCACTATGTGTTCACTCTCTCTCTCACACACACACACGGCTCGCAGATCCGCTCTATACTTGGCTCCTCGCATTCCACATCTGCTGTTTCCATTCCTCCCTTGTCCTGCACGTGCACACGTCGCCCTTTTCTCTCTCTCTCTCTCTCTCTTTTTTTAATGGCTTCCCTGATTTTTTTTTTTCTCCTTCCCAGGGACCGCCATTTATCATGGTCATGGAATTGGCCCTGCTGACTAGCATGCTAGCGCTGGCCTGAGAAAATGCATGCCTGCCAGGTGTTTGTCAATTTTAGACCAAAAATGTATGCTCGAGTATTCCGTGGTGCGGAAAGTTGAGGCAGATTCATTGCAGAGGTATGCACTGGACGTAGTTCGCTCGGAGCGACACGCCGAGTTCGACACCCTCGCTAATATTTAACATGCTTGTCTGCCCTCGGGTGATGCCATTCTTTGAACTCCGATAGACATGGCTAGTGAACTTAACTTACTTTGCATCTAAGCCAATGATAGAGCTACGAATACACTTTAGATACGATCCACTTAATCCATGTTGTGGATGGACCTGGAGAAGCTGTAACTTTAAGGATCAAGGCTGGAGGTGTGTTATTTGGATGAAAGGATTTCTGTTTAGTCTTCTATCAGTAGACCGAAGACGAGAAAAAGCGATCGAGGATTGGTTGGTTTCTTGTATTTTGGCTTCGTTGGCTATAAGCGTAAAGCACACTCTCAGGACTTTTATGACAGCATCTGCATTATTTATCCTCTACAACTGAAATCTCAAACGTGATCCCCTCCTCGAAAAGAGCTGCGCTCCTCATATCAGCCGGAGAACCCCGGCCCCTGGTGACGCGAGCACATGGAATCTGGCACGGGTCTGGGAAAGGAAGAGGAAATCCAAAGATTTACTGCACTTTTGTTTTATTTGTAACCCCTGTTGCTGAGGAAACAAAGGGAGATCATCTCACTATCGCGCCTGGGAGATTTTAGCCCCGGTTTGAACTCCTGTGTCTAGACTGGGTGAGATGGTGGACGGAGATAGTGGTCAAGGTCACGCCTAACACTAAAACAGCAACTCCAAACAATGCTGTCCAATTTCAACAGCTACACTTTGTTATAAACTGCATGGTTATTGCTTGTTTACTTAATTGGAATGTGCCTGAACCCAACGGACACCGGCTGTTTGGGGAGATCAGGACATCTCCAGCTATCTGCCAGTCTTGAGCTTCGTGACCTTTTGGCCTGATTTCCAAACGTCTGCTAGCATTAAATCAACATTTACTTGTCCAGCGGATAAGGGCCTTCAAGGAGCGTTTCGTTGATTAACGAAGATCATACATCGTCATTACACAAACTCGGTGTTGCTCGCTTCTTGTGCAAAGAATGTTCAGGAATGCTTATTCGTTCCAGAAAATAATGCTGCATTGAAGACGTTTGCAAGGATTGCATTGCAAGAAGTCAAAATTAAGGTGCACATAAGTGCAATACCAAGGGCTTGGTCATCTATGTTTTCCTGCTCTTCACACCGTCTGTGGAGTGCAATGTAAGCAATCAGGGCCAAATTCCACAACCCTCGTTCTGTGCGAAACTGCGTTCCAATGTTCAGCTGAGACTCGGATGATGCTTGCTCAGTCACACTGAGCAAAATCAAGTTATCTTTTCAAATTTAGATCTCTCTCCTCACTATGTGCTTTGGTTTTCACCACCTGCTTAAGTGTTCTTAAATGCTTGTTTAATAGAACGGTGAAACTGTGATCTATTTAGACTTTGTCATCGTCATGGAGCAGTAGTTTCAAGCCTTCATAATATGTCAGTGTTTGGTTCAGTTTTGTCTGATCTGATGTCTCCTCCTTCATGTTTACGTCTCTTACCGCGTCAGCTGATCCCTCGTTCCACAGTGCTGTAGGTCTCCTGCTCTGTTTATCTTCATCGCTCCAGCTGCTCACTCTTGTGTCCGTACGTCCCCTCATCCGTGGGTTCAAAGCTTTCTGAGAGTCCAGATCCTCCATCTGACATTCACTACCTCGGCTACATCCCAGCCAATTATCCTCTCCATGTCATCTCTTATTTAAACAAATATATTAATTAGCGAGTTTTCGAAGCCGTGTGTTAAATGGCCACTACAGTCAATAGTGGCGTGTGCGCGCGTACATCGCCAGCCAGACTAATAAATTTACTTTGTTTTTCCCGTAGAAGAAAGATGACCACTAGCGCAAGCCTCGGTTTAATGATGCATGAGCTCTGAGCTCTAATGTGTGGACGTAACGGGTATTTATTGAATCATTAAATGTAGAAAGGCAGTAGCTTGTGATGAACGTGGCTCACTTAGTGTAGTCGAAGGTTTTTTCTTGGTGCATGCAGCTGCCTGTGCAAGAGGAAAAACAAACCGAGAAAGAACGTACCGTTTCTCTCTAAATAACAGAGAACAGAAAGCGTCTCATGCTGGTGGTGCGGCACTAGTTTCTTTTCCAAGTGTTGGACGTTCAACTGTTGAGTCAAATAACATCAGTAATTCTAATTTCAACAGCATCTCTTTTCTTACACATAAAGATTCTTTAGGATTCAGCAGCAGCAGAGAAGCAAATTGCTGATGTAGCTTCATGAGGAAGCAGATCATCTGTCAAAGCTGATGTTCCTAAATTGATAGAGATTGAAAAATTCTGCAACAACGTGATGTAACGATGGATAAGGTTCATCGGTTAGTTTTCCGAACTGAATGAGCGATTTGTCATTTAAAAATACACATTATTTTAATGCAAGATATTTCATATATCGTTATTGGGAATTTTTCAAAGTAAATCTAAACCAACAGAAGTTCACCAAACACTGACCAAGAGTTCTATAAAAGTAAAAAAAAAGAATTATTTTCCAAAGGTAGAGCACAAAACACAAAATGAAATATGTTTCACACACACACACACGTGGTCACAGTGTTATAGTAAACAGTACACGCGTGCACGGATGTTGATTATACCAGTGAGAGTTGCGCACTAAGACCCAGCAGGGGAGACGATTACCCACAATTCCGCAGCGCAAGAGAGAAAACCCCTTGGCTCATATATTCAAATGTATATCGAAATATCGGAAATGTGTTTAAAAATCATATCACCGGTATTGAAATAAATTCTATCGCGATATATATTGATATCGAATTATTCTCCAGCCCTAGGTAGAGCAGTGTTTAACATTTTTGTATTTTTCTAACAATGAGGATTTTCTCAAAAGCACAACCCATATAGTGATATAACAGATGTGATTGTTCATGACTGCGCTCTGTCAATGAATGAACTTTTCTTTTTATGGTAGTTTGAAACGGAAGTGAGAGTGGTACCTTTTGCCCTTCAGCTACCTCTACCGCTCTCTTGTTCTCCAACATGACTCATTCTCTCCATTGGCCTTGTGCGTGCACACACACACCTTGCAAGCAGCACAGTTATTGTCTAACTTTGTGAGTTTCTAGCACCAGGAGGTCAATACCGTGATCCCCTGTGCCCTTAAGGACACGTCTGCTGAGGCAGGAAGGGACGCTTGTCAGACATGTGTCCAATATAGATGTATCTTTCTCTGGAGCCTCTAGATTACATAAAATTGATTTATTGGTGTTTTTGTAGCTTGTCAATCATTAACAAAAAGGTAGATGGATAGCAGTATGTCGGCATGCAAGCAAGAAAGGCCTAGTGGTGGCAATGTCCGCCTGTTCTCTTTGTTAAATTTCTCGGTTAATTTTTTTAAAATTGTATTTATTTTACTATAACTTATAATTTTCTTTTTATTTGTTTTAATTAGTTTGGATGTTATGATCAGTGTTAGTAATTGGCTAATATTGCCATGTTGGTTTGTGTTGGTTAGTTTCATGGTTTTGCCAGTTGAGGTCTAGGTCTCATTCGCTTTGTCTTGTCATTAGTTTCGATTGCTGGTTTTGAGTCAGTCTTGCTGGGTTGTTTGGGTCAGTCTTAATTCTTTAGGTTGGTGATTTGGTTATTTTTTTTATTTTCTCCTGATTTTTCTCCCCTGTTGTTATTCTTAGCAAATTCCCACCTATCACTGTGACACACTTCCATCAAGTGTGAAAGGGTGAAGGCAATCATGTTTGTCCTCTAAGGGACTCATGCACACGGACGAGAGCACCATCAACTCTGGATGATCAAGCCCATTACTGCTGCGCCACTTTGGAGAGTCACGTTAGGCAATTGATGAAGTTGGTGGTTTAGGCTGGTGTTGATTGTTTTGGTTGGCAGTTTGGGTCGGTGTTGGTGATTTGGGTCAGTGTTGATGGTTTTGGTTGCTGGTTTGGTTTAGCGTGGTTGTATGTGTTGGTGTTTGTGGTTTGTGTTGGTGTTTGTGGTTTGTGTTGGTGTTTGTGGTTTGTGTTGGTGTTGGTGTTTGTGTTGGTGGTTGTGGTTTGTGTTGGTGGTTGTGGTTTGTGTTGGTGGTTGTGGTTTGTGTTGGTGTTTGTGGTTTGTGTTGGTGTTTGTGGTTTGTGTTGGTGTTTGTGGTTTGTGTTGGTGGTTGTGTTTGTGTTGGTGGTTGTGGTTTGTGTTGGTGGTTGTGGTTTGTGTTGGTGTTGGTGTTTGTGGTTTGTGTTTGGGTCATTGGTGATTTTTATTTTATTTTTTTTAAGGTCAGTATTGATGGTATTGGTTGCTTGCTTGGGTTGGTATTAGTGGTTTGTGTTGGTGTTGGTGGTTTTGCGCCGTGCTGCTGGTTTATTTTGGTGTATATTTTATTAGCTTTCAGTCTTAAAATATAGGTGTGATAGAATGCATTTGTCCCTTTCTTGAGGTGTGTGTGTGTGTGTGTGTGTGTGTGTGTGTGTGTGTGTATAATGTGTTGCTGAAAAGGTTAGTATGCTTAGTGTTGTGTGTTGAATATGAAACAGCTCTGTATCTGCAGTGCAGCCATTCCACTGCTGCAGGGTCAAACTCTCACACACACGGCACTTTGTTCTTGACTGCCTGCATCGTTCCCCTGCATTCAGCACCCACAATTACTTCCTGAATCGACGTAGTATTTCTTTCTTCTGACCTTTAAATATGCATTTATGGTTTCATTTCTTCCACTGTTGTGGAAATGATCTTGCCATAGTTATCCCTCTAGCCTAGTTTTAGTCGGTTCTTTGTTCAACATGATTATAAATAGCACAAAACACGGAAAATGCCAGTCAGATTTCAAGTTTTACAGTTTGTGTAGAAAGGGATAATCATCCTTTTCATCCTCACGAGACATGAAAGCACACTTTTGGCTTATGACGAGCCTTTTAGCATTGAAGCGATTGATTAAACGGCTTACGTTTGTTTTTAAACTTGTCCATATATGGTTTTACAGTAGATTTAGAAGTGAACCATTTTAAATCATTGTATCAGATTTTATAACAAAGAGATCCTTCAGAGCACTTCTCTCTCTCACACACACACACACACACACACACACACACACACACACACTGGTAATGTTGAATGAAACGCATCCAAATAAGGCTACGCTAACCGTTTCCCACTAGCATTTACACCTTAACAGTCCTGTACAAACATGATGGTGGGCTGAGGCTTCATTACTACAACAGAGTTTCAAACTACCAGGATAAGGAAGACCTGAGACACGAGTGCCTATTAAATCTCTATTTATAGCTCTGAATGCTCAGAGTCTTTGTTGCCATCACAGTTCTCATGGCTAATCTTTAGCTCTGTGATATGATTACATCTTATTTAACATCGGCTTATGTATAATATTTCTGTTTTACAGGAAACATTTGATCCTAAAATGCAGTAAAACTGTCACAACTGCCAGCGTTTTAGTAAACAGGCTAACCTGTCAGTCTCAAGCCCAAATAAATGAGGACGGTTGCACCGATTATGCATCCGACATAAAACGTGCCGAATCAATACGCAAATCCCGAAACAAACATTACAAAACCTTTCAATCTCATTTTCAAGCTAAGCTGAAACTCGTAAAACAAAATTAAATTTGCAGGTCACGTACTGTATGATTTGAAAAGCTTTAACGACACATTAAATTCCTTTCTTAGTTTTCTAATGAAACTGTGATATTTGTAACTTTTGTAAATTCGTATGCTTGTATATTTCATTTTTATTTTTTTATTTTTTACTTGGAAATTCTGCCTTTAGTTTAATTGTATTTTTAAATTACAGTTTCTATTTTAATGTGGTGAAATCGTTCTATTCTATCCTATCTTTCCTTTTAGGTCATGGATAGTCGTATAAGCATTTTACTTCATATAATACTGTGTATGTTTGTGTATGTGATTAAATAAAAAACGTATTAATTTAAAATTTACTGCGGCAGCGAAAGCATTCTAGCGTCATGTCCTAAGTGACCATGACGCCCTATTAATTTTAGAAACTGCAGAAGCAATTTGTCAGGGCTTTTTGGTACATTTGTCATAATTTTTATTTATATATATATATATATTCAGATATCATCAATTAAAACCACTAAACTACTGACACTGCATCCCACTTTTCCACGTATCCTACCAGACGGTGATGACACCGGATCATTATGCTTATTTCATACATTATAGAAAACATGCGGCGATAAAAAAAACATTGTCATGATTCGGGCTTTCTCCAAGTACTACATCGGCTTGTGCAGCATAGTTGGAATCTGCTTTACTGATTAACCCGACTAAGCAGCAACATGAAAAGAGGCGTAAAGCTCATAAGGTCATAGGATATGTTAACCTTTTTAAATTGAAATGTCACATTTTCCTAGTCATGTGAAGATCTGCTTTAGACGATGTAATAAAAACGTCTTCCTGCGCTTAGGAACGCTTCCGAAGTTGCCCTGTGGTGCCCCTTGTAGAAAAAGGCCTTGGTGCCTCTGTTATTTGTAGGGCATTCAAGGCATTTACTTCAGTGGCCCCTTGGGACATGAAATTCCTACCCTGCCCAGTTAACATGATAACTTCCCCTGCAGTACAAATGACCGAATACATCAATATTGCATCTAAATCAGTCCATATGTCCCATGAAGTCCTTTGTCTGAGAAAAAAAAAAACCCTCTTACTGAAATCTTACAGCTGTAGAGAATCAGCTTACTGAATTGAACTGAGAGGAAACACAGCACAGGAAGTGTGTCTGAAGTCTCGAACATGGATCATTGATGGTAGATCGTCTGTATAGAATCAGTGTTACTCAAATGAAGAGCATCAAGACTGTCTCCAAAAAGAAGAGAACATAAGGGAATCAGTGGCAGTCGATGCCACGAGATGCCAGAAATGATCAGCTGGAATCACGGATGAAGGTGAACAGGTATCTGCAGAGTCTTCCCGATGACCTGGGGGAAAGAAAGGGAGGAGAGAAAAGAAAAAAACAAATCAATGCGCATGGTGCCACACCCTGAACTATCATTACTTACACACTTATAAGGCAGCAATGTACTGGGGAATTAAAATGAGGCTGTTTTTATTAAAGTATGAAGTAAACTATGAGCCTTTATGTTTTAGTATTGATGTAATTTTAGAGAATAAGAAGATTTAATCAGAAACTTTACTTAGCGTTTGTGTCCTAGTGTAGAAACGTGCAGCTTCTTTAAAAAACTGAGATTTCGAAAGCTGTGTGATGCATTTTTTTTGTAAACGTACAATTTAATGTAATAGTAAATTAGCCTTAGGGTTGTTTCAAGATTAATTCTAGCTAAGCTAACCCTGGACATATTTTTTAAGTTTGAAAGGTATTACGTCCTTCACAGATGCATTCTTAGATGTTCAAGCTCTTAAATGAGCAAAACAATATTTATAGGTCCTTTAGTTTTCGTCTAAACAATCTATAAAACACTCACAGTCGTCCCAAAGGGTAAGGTCGAGATATGAGTCATGTCTTTTGCAGCTGCTCTGAGTTAAGTAGCCTAAACGCTAACCCAGCTGACTCACCTCGGCCCTGGGGTATCTGTTTATTTGTTCATTACCTTTTATCAGAGCTGTCTCTTTTTTTTCATGAATTAATTTGACCTGGTCATGTTGTTTTTCTGCATCAGCCTCGACTCGGCTCAGCTTGAGAGGAACTCATGACTCGGTCGTTGTTGGAGCGTCCTGATTGGCTGTGATGTCGTGTTTGTTCCCTGTTTGCTGATAGCTAATCAGTTTTTTTAACTCAAGCCTGATTGCCCCTTATTTGCCCGCGTAAAGCAGACGATGATGATATTAGACCTTTGCCCGAGGCTTGGAGTGTAGGAATAAGGAAAACGTGACATGCAGAACAAGACACATTTCACTAACAAATATGCAATTAAAAAGCAGGAGGTAATCTTTCCCCTTGTTGTATCAGTTTTAGGTAGAAAAGCATTACTCTTTAGTACTCTGATAGACAAACAGTCGAGCGTTTAAAGTGAATTAAAATAAATAAAAATAAGTATTTACTCAGCTTTTATTTTATCTGAGGAAAATTGGAAGTGAGCCCTATCTTATCATTGTGGCTGTGCTTGTTTGATTCATAAAAATTGTTAAATGATTTGAATCAATAATTAGTCGATTAGAATAAAAGTATCTTACAGTATATTCAAATTATGCTGTCATTTAGTCTTTCTTTTATTTACTTAAGAAGGCATGATGCAACATTTGCTGAATTAATTTGCAATTAAAACAACAACAAAAAATGTATTCCAGGTGTCTAAGATCTTGAGTTTGAATCATGATGATGCCACAGCCAAGGGGTGGCAATATCAATTATATCAATAAGCCCTTTTCTTAGGAGTCTTATGATACCCCTAACGTTGTTTGAGGCAGTGGTTTAAAACGATGCACTTGGCTGGCTTCACACACCTCCTGAGATAATCACGTAACAGGCTTTACCCTTCTTGCTTAGTAGCTGTCATTTGATTGAGGAACTGGCAATGACTAAGTTAACAAGAAAATTAGGAGGAAAAGGACAAAATATATAGATTTGAAGTCACAATCAGAGAGGGAATATATATATATATATATATATATATATATATATATATATATATATATATATATAATATTGTCCTGTGCTTTCATGTGACAAATAATTGATTTTTTATCTAATTTTAACAAACGGTGTACTAAGCAGTCTAAACTCAATTAGGTTTTTAGTAAAGACTCAAATTATTTGATTGCCACAAACCAGTGGAATAGAATACATGATGGCAAATCGTAAAATAAAGTTATAAAATTACAAAATTACAAAAAAAGAAATAGGCTACCCTAATTAATAAAAAGTAATTAATTTACTTTTTTAAATTTGCCTAATAGACCAGTAAACAGGCTGATGACCTAGAATTGTCCCGACATAAGTTAAACATTTTTTAATCATCTTCATGGAACAGGCGAACACACAAACTGTGACTAGCATTACAGCAATGTGTTGTTGCCTTCATAAAGAAGAGTAATTATTGGTTCTTTGCCAACAGTGTAAACAATGTAAACTTGGTTGCTGAGTAAAACTCAAAACTTCCATGAGGAGTTACCCTGAATGCACTTTAACTAAACAGCCCCAAGCTGGAACTGTGTGAAAAGCCATTATAGAAACAGTCCAGTAAAGTACACATGACGTCTGCTTTAACGTTTCAATAACAGTAACGAGTTCTATCTGGAAAATAGTAGATCATCTATGGATTCATCGTGGATTAAAGGAACTGTTTATTTCTTAATGCGATTTAAGTAAGACTTTTTTTTATAAAAAAAAAAAAAAAAAGGTAGAAAGGAAGATTAGTGGAAACCGGAACCTGTTGTTTTTGATGATGCGTCCATTTGGTGAATCACCTCACCAGCGATTCTACTCTTAATGAACCAGACGTGATTATTCATACTCGAAGCACCCGGCAGCGAGTCGAGTTTACCATAATGGCCTTGATCTTACACGCTTTTTTATTTGTATATTCATAAAATGCTAGCTTAGTTTTTTAGGGTGATATCCGGAATAAAATATTTTTTTTCTGATGAATTTTTAAGCAGATCAGTGTTTGTTTAAACAGTGATGAAAACATGAATAGGCTAATGCGAAAACTAGTGTCATAGTAAATATTCTCTCAAGTTAGCATAGTAGTAAAATGCTAATTTGCAAACGCACCAAAAAAAGCATAACTGCTTATCAAACTAACAAACTGTCAATATAGAACATTATTATTATTATAGGATAATTTAAAACTGTCCATCTGAAAGAGTTAACCAGTTAAATTTCAGAAACCAAAAAACAGAATTGGGGAAAGTAGCATTTTTCCTAGTGCATGAGCTAGCACGAGGCTATGCTTTATGACAGTCTTCGATATGACAGGGAAGTCCTAGTGAATTTGTATCTTAATCTTTTCTTCGTAATTTTCCAACACAGTCTAATGAAAATGTTGATATTCTGCATAGCTGTGTATTGTTTTCTTGTTTGCAGTGCCTTTACTTTTAGTAAACAATTATTTAATGCTTAGATGTTCACTTATTTTTAAAGATTAGTCTCTGTCTTTAGCTAGCATAAATCCCAGTGAGGAGTTAATAAAGGTTTATAGCAATGGTGAATTGCAGTTACCATAAATGTGCGTTACTTTTGTTTCTTGTATATATGTGTGCGTGTGTATCTGTGTGAGGGAGAGACACTCCCACAACCTGTTCAAGCAGGCCTATGGTTCATTCCTGTGTTGTGCGTTCTCAAGCCACACGCTCTTCTCTTTCTCACTCGCACACGCACACACTTTAATACAGACCACCAACAGGTAGACACAATCACATGCATATTAATCTCTGTCTGTCCTACACTTAAGTGGAAGGTCTTAAAGTTTGTGTATGAGACCATCGGGCATTCAGAATGTGTGTCTTAGGAGGTTAGTTGTCATTCGGGTAGAGAGCGATTATTCCGTGCTTTGCATAGAATGTTGAGGATGTCATGATTTTGATAGATGACACAGAAGTAATGTCTCTGTCACGCTGTGTGACTGTGTGA
This sequence comes from Clarias gariepinus, assembly GCF_024256425.1. Classification (NCBI taxonomy): domain Eukaryota; kingdom Metazoa; phylum Chordata; class Actinopteri; order Siluriformes; family Clariidae; genus Clarias; species Clarias gariepinus. The sequence continues at coordinate 18,216,695 of NC_071114.1, read as the reverse complement.
AATATACTGATTATTCACTGCGCTTTTGTCTCACATCACACTGATGTTTTTTGTAACTAAAGCTGGCAGCTCACTGCAAACTAACCAGGCTTAGAAGTGCAGTGAGCGAACACGCTTTAACAGTGTGAACTCTTTCCTCCTTTGAGTTTTGGACGCTTTACATCCTGAAGATTGCATCTGCAGTCTTTTCATGTCTTTCCCTATAGATTAACTAGCTGTGCCGCTACTATGGTGAAATATCGTGCAGTATTACAGTATTGCAGTACCTGTGAGGGCTTTCTCTGGTACTCCCAAGCTGCAGTGCAAAATGTTTCACTTCACAAGTTGGTAATCTCATTACAGGTTTATATTAAAGTGAGGGACTTTTTTCCCCCCTGAGGAACAGTCAATACAGTATCACAGTATCTAGGTGGCAATTTGATTTGTATTGTAATTGTTAGTATCATGATTTTATAAATAACCTAATTAATTTCTTTTCCTGTTACAGTCCTGAACAAATTTTTAATAGGTGATTGGTTTAGAGCGTACCACCTAAAGGATTATAAAGGCAGGGCAAAATTTTACAGGTTCAACTGCATGTATATTAAAAAAAAGTAATAAAAAAAAATTGTGGAGTCAGTCTGCCACATGAACTGCCACACAAAGACTTGATACGTCACTGAATCAACCAGTGAATTAAAAACCTTTACCTTTTAATTAGATTGACAACAAATGAGTGAATCAGAAACCGGTCTGGTTTTAGCAACAAAGCATTTTCATTCTGACAGGTCGGCAAGTTGATACGTACTTTAGCTACTTTAAATGAACAAATAACATTAGCAAGCTCGTTTGATGACTTCCTCTCTTCATTTCAGCTAATTTACCTTCAGTCAAATAACTTCTTTGTCCCAGTTTTCCAGTATTTAATTAGTGCTAGATTTGTTCTCTACTGTTGCCTGAAACGTTCTACCGTCAGTTCCACAGGCTTTCTAATGTTTACAATGTCTTTAACAAAAAGTAAGACTTATTTTGTAAGAAAATAAGTTCATGTTTTGTTCTAAGCAATGTGATCTTATATACCCCATAAATGTAGACATATTAAGATTCATAACTTTGTTACTATCTGTACTTAAACGTGTGCACAAGAACAATGTCCAAATTGTAAATTTTGGAGACATGCGGTATAGCTAAAGATTTTAGCTAAAAAATTATTTTTAAAAACCTTGGAAGTAAATAAGTAACAATAAAAGCAGATTGTATTATAAAAGATGCCTCTGCTCAGAATTTATACTTAAAAGAAATAATACAAATAACTAATTGTTTAATAATTGACCACTAGACAATAATCAATCAATAATTAGTTTTAAATTTTAAAAACTATAATATGTAGTGTTCAACACTAAAATTAAGGGGGAGAAAAAAATATACAAATTTACTATTTTATCTTATTTTTAATATTTAATTTGATGATTTGATTTAATTTTGAAAAATGGATTTAATCCATTTTTAGTTATTGGTCAGTAATCAAAGGTAAGGAATGAATCATTTTATTTGTTCGTTTTTGTTTCTTTTTTTATTGCAATATCACTAGTTTTTGTATTATCATATATATCATACCATGTTTCATATTGATCAGTTGTGCTTATTTAAGTACGTCTGTGTGTGTGTGTGTGTGAGAAAGAGTTCGTTCGTGCGTTCGTGGGCTTTCTGCTGGAGCGACTTGTGTGTGGGATCATGTGGTGTTAACTGTTGACACAGTTAAAGGGCCAGGTTTATGTTCCTGAGCCGGAGACGCGGCTCCCCCGAGCCGAACATCCGTGTGACGGAGACAGAGTGTAAATACTGCAGCGTTAATCGAGAGGGAAACACACGAGCATGCAGCGTGAACAGAAGTGTGACTCGTTACTGAGTGCAGATACGTGTCACTCTGCTCCTGAAGGGCTGGTCTGGGTGTGTGTGTGGGGGGTGGGATGGTTTGGGTTTTTTTTCGGAGGGGGAGTCGCAAGGGTATAAGAGGTGTAACACTATATGAGCTATATAGGGCACTTCAGTACCGCTATAGTCCCGTCTTATGGGTTTGTCTCGTCTGTTCCGCGCAGAGAGGTGTGTTTGTGTATGTATGTGCGCGCGCGCGCGCCCGCTCGCTCGCACGTCAGCGCGTGAGGGGTTAATGAGGGGCGGATCTCTCTCCACACTAGCAGAGGCCATTGAATGGCTGCCTTCCATGGACAGCAAATACATTGGTTAAGGGTGAGGGCGGATCTCGGGCTGCTTCGAAACTCCGGAGTGGAACTTCACAGACTCTGTTTCTATGTGTGTGTGTGTGTGTGCGCGCGCGCGTGAGAGAGGGAGTGACCGTGAGAAGGGAACAGGGGCGACAGAGTTCAAAGACGCTGTTTGCTCGATGCGTTCTCAGGATTGGATAAGACATTTACGTGGGGAGTGTAAAATGTTTTTTAGTTTTTTTGGCCCACAAAATGCACAAAAGCAGAAAAATCCTGCCTGTGCAATGAGAAAACTAAATAAAATCCAAAATAACTTAAAATAACAGGAAAATTAGACACAAGAGCACAAAGTAAAATAAAATAAAAATGCATGACATCAGGCACAAAACAACATATGTTTAACCAGTAGTTAAATAGTTCCTTTCGAACCTGTGAAATCATAAGAGGTTTGACTGACGGTAAACATTTGCTTACATGCAACATAATCACTAATCATATTTACTGCAGATGGGAATCAGCAGGGAGCAGCTGATACCATATTATCTCAGTACCTAGGTGCTAAGACACGATCGTTGTTTTTTTTTTTTTTTTCTTGTAAGAAGTGATCATATGCATATCATATGTTCTCTGCAGTTAGCGCTCCTTTAGTTGGCCTGCATTATTCATCCTATACACCAGGACATTGTTGACTTGAGGACTCTGCCTGGTCAGAAGCTGTTGATTAATTTTTTCTAACAGCAGCACTGACAGTAATGCCACTGCAAATACCAGATTTGTTCTAACGCTTTATTGTTCTGGTAACAGCTTATTCACAGGAACTATCGAGGTCGCTTCACATAAACACACCAAAATTGTTGATATGGTGAAGACAGATTTGTCTAGATGTTTTTCACATTTATTGAAGGAGTCTTTAGCGTCAGCATTTTTTGTTGTTGTTTTTATATTGTAATAAATCTCAGGAAAGCAACAGGCAGTGCTCTTTTAAGGAAATGAATCACAGGCTTCTCTCTTTTTTCATATAAACTGAAATGAATAATAAGCCCTTATGAAGGGTTAAGTCCTGTCCCATTCCGTCCCCCCTCCCAGTTTTGTTTTTGACGCCTCCTCCGCCCCAGTCTTCTGCTGTCCAGTTGTCCAATCAGGACAGATTTCATCCGTCTTGAACTCCTTCACCTCTGTCCTGCTTTTCAGACAGGTGGAGCTCCATGCTGCTAAAAACCAAAGGGGGTTTGTGTTGTTCTGATGGGGCCCCCTAGTGTCACTTGATGCAGGGTTCTTATAGGACATTAATAAAGTCGGGCAGGTTTAACGCTGATGTCACACTGCAGACAAAAACACTCGCAGTCCGAACACCGAAAAGTCCTGCGAGTATGCTGAACATTCTCTTATCCTGCCTCTCCCTTCTCACTCTTTTTTCCACATTTTTCGAAGGTCTAAAAGCAACTGAATCCCAGACATCGCATATTATGAAAATGTGTTTTAATTTTATAAGAACTCCAGAAATTTCTAAATATCAACTCAGTATTCATTAATTTATTTGTATGGTTTGTTTTTTTATATTTCATTGTTTAAATATTATAATAAATCGTAACTGCAATTCTTACTTTTTAGATATTGTAATAAATCCCAGGATTAAATCACAGTTTGAATCCTTTTTAAAATAAGTCACTAAATCAGTTATCTCACAGATTACCTTTATTTTTAATATTGTTATACATTCTAAAAACTAACTGTGCTATATATGTGTTAAATGTGTTTTAATAGTAAGTTATTGTATTATTGATGATAATAATAATAAAAGACTTGTATGTATTTTCTCTGTCCTCAGTTTGTCCTGCTGTGTGTAAACATCGTGCCTGCACCTTGTCCAATGAGTGCTGTCATGATCAGTGTCTAGGCGGATGCTCTAAGCTGGGCAGTGCCAGGGCGTGTGTGGCATGTCGTCACCTCCTGCATGAAGACACCTGCGTGGAACGATGTCCTCCTGGTTACTTCACCTTCAAAGGGTGGCGCTGCGTCTCCTACCAGTTCTGTCAGGAACTTCACAACCACTGCAAGCAGGCGAAGAGCAAAGACTGTCACCAGTATGTCATCCACGATGGAGCATGTATCCCAGAATGCCCTTCCGGATACACCACCTTGGACTCAACGTGAGTAACACCTTTTCATTTACACACACTGTGAATCGGTTGGAAACCATGAGAAAAACGCTCCCCAATGAGAATAAGTTCTTGTACAAATTCCTGAACCTTTCAACCAGCGAAACTACCCTTGAGGAAATCAAATCTGAATTATCGTGAAATCTATTAAACATGTTAAATTGACCATTTTCTTTTTCATAATTTTCTTCCTTTTTCTTCTGTTTTAACCTTAATTTTTGCTTATTGTCTGTGTTTTTCATGAAACTTTTTTCCTTTTTTTCTTTCATATTTTTTTATTTAATTTAATTTGTTACTTTGACCTTTAGCACATTATTGCTTTTCCTTTGCCTTTTTTATATGAACTTTTCTTTCATTTTTTTGTCTTTATTGTCTAGTCTTTTATTTGTGTCATTTATATATTCTTTATTTATTTGTTTTTATTTGTCTCATTCAAATGTTTATTTTTTTATCCTTGCTCTTTGTACTTTTTCTAACAAATCTTTCATTTATTACTCCTTTGTCTTTCATACTTTCTTTTGTAATTTCTTTTGCTTTTTTTTTGTCTCTTTTGCCCTTTCATGATTTCAGTTATTTATTTTTCTTTCTTTTTTTTTTTTTTTTCTTTTTTTTTTTTCATGCAGTCTGTTGGTTTTAGTGGTTTGATTGGATTTCTCTATTCCAAGGATTCGGAAATTGGTAATTTGGTTGTTTTTCTGCTGCAGCCACCTTTGCCTGGCAGGCATTCACTAATAAGCTCTCATTACGCACATACACAGGCGCGCATACACACACACAGACACACACACACACACACACACACACATACACATACACGGGCGCACACACACATACACGGGCACGCACACGCACACATACACGGGCGCACACATACACGGGCGCACACATACACGGGCACACACATACACGGGCACACACATACACGGGCACACACATACACATACACGGACACACACACACAGTTTTCCCTGTTGTTGTTTCACCAAGTGCAGCTATCTTTTTATCTATCTCTAAAATGTTCATTTATTCCTTTCTTTTGACTTATTTTTAAGATTAAGGCTTTACCATAGTTACTCAAATATACGACCTTTTATTTTTTATTATTTTGCAAATATTAATGTTTATCCAATTTTATTAGCCCACGTTTTCACCCAGAAACCGTTTTATTATAGTATAATAATTTTTTTTTTCATAGCAATTGATTTAAATTTTTTTTTTTAATTAGAAATTCAAATTTATTTAAAGCATCATGTCATACTATTAACCATTTAAAGTTGTGTTTATTGTTCTGAATGATCTTTAAAACAAGTTAGATCTTATTCTCACTCGTGTTATAATATCTAGAAACAATTCTCACATGGCCTGTCTTTAATCTTTTTCAAGTGAAGAAAGAAAGAAAGAAAGAGTGTTTTGTATCTGTTTCAGGTTAAACTGTACTCTGTGTGCCGGTCTCTGCCCTAAGCTGTGTACCGGTGTGCACACCATCGACTCTGTGACGGCGGCTCAGGCTTTGCGTGGTTGCACCGTCCTCAATGGCAGCCTCACCATAAAGATCCGTGGTGGCAGTAAGTGCTGTTTACAACATTTGTTTTTCCAGGAAAACATCTCTAACTCAGATAGTCTTGTACAAGATAGATGTTATAAATCTCTGAACTTGAGTCTGATGTGAGAGATTCTGGGTTTCATGGGAATTGAGATTCATTGTACAGTAGCTGATGCTACATCAGAAGCGGGAGCATGACGAAGTGCATATATTATAGGCATTTAGCAGACGCACTTATCCAGAGCAACTTGCGTTTTTATCTTATTGGACATCTCAGCAATTAAGGGTTAATTGCCAAGGTGCTCGAGGGCCCAACAGCAGCAACTTGGTGGTGCTGGGGTTTGAACCTTGAATCTTCTGAACAATCGGTCAATTCCTCAACCACTGAGCTACCCCTGCCCATGAACTTTCTCAATTTATTTTATTGTGGTTATTTTTCTTCGTTAGTTAATCCACATATTAATACGAGGGGCGTTCAAGTCAAAATAATACTTTAAATTGTGCAGAATAAAAAGATGATAGTTCTGAGAGTTTTTTCTCTTTATTCCTCTACATAATCCCCTGTTACACTAATGCACTTATCCCAGCATTTCACTAGTGCTGCGATACCATCAAGGTAAAACATATACTCGGGTCAACAGAGCCAGGCTGCTTCGCCTTTAAAGAGCTGGCCTCCTCCTTTAATGGCCCCATCATGTGGAATGGCCTGTAGGGGGATGAGGACTATACATAAACGTGGCAATACCTCCCAGCCGAGTTCCTGTAATGTGCAAGTGGTGTTCATGAATGATTGTGTTTACAGTTCCCATAGACAGATGCGTCTCTTTCACAACTTATTCCTTAATTTTCAATGATCAGGTGTTCCACTCGCTGAATGTTTACAGGAACAACTGTGAATGATCACATAGTCTTCTTTAAAACCTTTGCATCATTCAAATGTTTCACTGCGGCTTATATTCTGATCTCAACAATCGGTCTTACGCCCTTAATCAATATATACACACATTGGGGCTCCATCGCATCCCAAAAAATCTTTAATTTAATTAAGAAAAAAAAATTCAGTTTCTTCCTTCTTACTGTGCAAGGAAATAAAGTTTGCACTGAGATACTCAAGAATCAATGTGGAATTAAGCATGTTAAAATATTTCCTCTGTTACTTAGACAACATTGCAGCAGAGCTGGAGGCAAACCTGGGTCAGTTAGAAGAGATCACAGGCAGCCTGACCATCCGCAGGTCTTTCGCCCTCATCTCGCTGTCCTTCTTCCGGAAACTTCATCTCATCCGCGGAGAGGCCGCGCAAATCGGGTATGGCTTACTTCAACTCACACATGCTCACAAACGCTCCTCTTTGCAGATAATTCATGAGTGGGAGGAGAAACGTGTCGGGTGAGATGCGTCCTGTTTGCCGCCACAGCAGAACAGAAATTTGACACCAGTTACAAGGTGTATTTATTAAAAAACAGATTATATGTTTTTATAATAATTCTTTTCTTTTTTACAATTATTTGTCTATTATTATTATATTTAAAAAATCACTATATCTTTGCGGCTTACTTAAGTAAGGACGGTAGCCATAAATAAGGACGGTGTTATTAAATATAATTTAAGCAGTTTTTTTGGTGCGGTTCTTGCATTAGCATTTGTTAGAAACTTAAAACCCTTAGGGGTCGACAGCACCATCAGCGATGCACCCTGGACTTGATGGTTTTCCAATAACAGCATGTAACAAGAAGTTGTATTCTTCTTATACCACACTTATTATAAATGTGATTTTAGGAATTGTATGGCGTTTTTACTCCTTTAGTATAAATGTGTTATTGTGTTCCTTTTTTTTTGTAGCAACCACACGTTTTACTCCCTGGATAATCAGAACTTGCGCCAGCTATGGGACTGGTCTAAACACAACCTGACCATCCTGCAGGGCCGCATGTTCTTCCACCACAACCCCAAACTCTGCCTGTCTGAGATCTACAAGATGGAGGAAGTGACGGGGACCAAAGCACGAAAAGTCCAGAACGACATCGGACTTCGCACCAATGGGGATCAGGCCTCCTGTATGCTCACGTCTTTACCCAGTTTATCATTTGATAACAAAATGTACAGATATAGTTATGACTGTTTAAATAGAATGCATTAGATGTGCATTTTATAAAAAAAAAAAAAGTTTTATTAAAAGTACTAATTTTAATGTATGTGCATTTTATTACTATTTATTTTGATCAAATTAAAATTTTATTCGTCTCATACACAGTCATACACAGTATGATATGAAGTGAAATGCTTATACGACTGCTGTTGACCTCAATATTACAAAAAATAAGAGAATTAAAAAAAAAATTTTATTTACATAATATAAAGCAATAAGAATAAGGATAAATAGGGAAAAAAGTATTAGAATTAAATAGGAATATAAAAAAAGTTAAAGAATAGATAATAGAAATAGAAAAAATATATATATTAAAATGAAATATAATAGAAATGTAATGTAGATCATTTTATAGATCATTTTATAACTCTATACATGCTAAACAACGACATTTATGAATTAATTATTTGCTGAATTGGTCGTTTAACAGTTGGCCACAATTTTTAGATCTACATTAAATATACAAGCTGAAGCAAATTTTTCTGTTCTTTTTAACTTTTTTTTATTTTGTGTAGCAGGTACTTCTAGAGTACTCATGCAGAGACTCTCATCTTTCTCACCACTAATTTTATGTCTCTTAGGTGAAAACCAGCTTCTGAATTTCACCAGCATCCGCACGATGGCCAAACACATATTGATCACGTGGGAGCAATTTTGGCCTCGTGACTTCAGAGACCTGCTGGGCTTCGTGGTGCTTTATAAAGAAGCGTGAGTGTCTTACAGGGGTTCAAATATAACACACTGCAGCAGCCAGTGTGTGTTTAAATGCATTTTTAGAACAGGGCAACCTAACTGTTTGTTTCTCTTTCCATCATGGTCTGTCTCTCGCTCTTGCTCATTCTCTCTTCCACCGTGTCTTTTGTTTTTATTTCTCTCTGTCTCTCTCCAGTCCGTATCAGAATGTGACTGAGTATGACGGACAGGATGCTTGCGGTTCTAGCAGTTGGATGATCATAGACGTGGAGGCACCAGATAGGACGCCAGACACAAAGCGTGACCCTGGCGCTCTTCTGGTGCAGCTGAAGCCATGGACACAGTATGCCATCATGGTGAAAACACAGCTGTCTGTCTCTGATGATCAGCAGGTCCAAGGAGCCAAGAGCAAAATCATCTATGTCCGCACCAGCCCCAGCCGTCAGTGCCTTTTTAATTTTTATTTTCTTTTTTTTAACTTCACTGCAGTATAATGTTAATAAAAACGTTTAATTTAGGGAGGCACCAAAATACCGTTTTTTTTCTCGAGCCAAGCATGAGTATGTCCATTTGGGTACTTGCTGAGACAGAATTCCGATACTTGTACCTGATGATGTTTCCGGGGTTTATTTTAAAGGATTACGAATATATGTTTTAGGATTCTTTTAATAAGAATTGAGTAAAAAATCTTTTTTTCTCAATTGTTTGGGTTTCAGGACCCTCTGTTCCTCTGGACCCCACCTCTTTCTCGCTCCCTTTACATAAGATCAGGCTGAAATGGAAATCTCCCACAGAGCCTAATGGGAACATTACACACTACCGTGTGTCGTACCAGAAACAAGGGGAGGACAGCGAGCTGTATAAGTTTGACTACTGCCAGAAAGGTCTGAGTCTCCTTTAGTTTTTCTGAGAAGGTTTACAATATCATTAGAGCTGCACGTTACTGCACTGCCTTTACTCTTTTTCATGTTGTCATGGCAGCAGTAAAGAGTTTTTTTTTCTTCTCCCCTGCAGGCATGAAGCTTCCCTCTCGCAGTCCCACAAACCCCAGCCCGGACGTCAGTCTGAAGTGGAATCAGACTGAGAATCAGACTCAGAACAAAAAGTGTTGTAGCTGCCCCAAAACTGAGGCGCAGCTGAAAAAGGAGGCGGAGGAGCGCGACTTCCGCAAGACGTTCGAGAACTACATCCACAATGAGGTCTTCGAACCCAAGTAAGAACACAAAATAATGAGGAGGGTCAAGATTGATCAAGTCGAATCACTCTGCCTCAAATCAATTTCATTAAGACTGACATGTGCACAGCTACAAACACACCTGCAAGCACGTGCATCTTCACTGTGACCAACACACGCAAGTTTATCACAGCACAGTGAGTCAGTCGAGCTAACAGTACGATAACGTTCGCTCTTTCCATCTTTAGATCACAGCGTCGTCGCCGCTCAGTGGGAGTGGCTAACTCCACTCTCTCCTCAATCCTCACCCCGCCCCCTCTGGCCAATGGTTCCTCCCCTACCCCGACGCCAGAGGAAAAGGTGGTGCTGAAGGTCGTCGGCAAAGAATTTGTAATAATCTCCAACCTGCATCATTTCACGAGCTACCAGATGGAGATCCAGGCGTGCAACCACCCAGACGACCCGGAGTTCTGTAGCGTCGCCACCTTCGTCAGTGCCCGCACCCTACCCGCGGGTAACCTCACCTCCCCATCATCATTAGAACATATCTAGAGAACATGCACTGTTGTGTTTTTCATAGCAACCTGGATGTTGTAGCTAAATGCTCCGTTTTGTCAGCTAATTGTCAAATCCTAGTCCAGAAAAAATACCGTCCCGGTCTGCGTGTGAGACAATCCCGTTGATTGTTGTCTTGATATTTAGGCTTCTGTTTTCTGTTTTTGGTAGCTAAAGCAGACAACATTATGGGTCCTGTTACTCCTGAGATCCTTGCTGAAGAACCCGAGTTTGTGTACATCAAATGGCAAGAGCCCAAATCCCCCAACGGCATGATCATCCTGTATGAGGTCAGCTACCATCGGGTGTCTGATAACGAGGTCAGTGCAGTTAACACACACGCATATACATTATTAAATGTCATCATTTCATCACACTGTCTCTCTCTCTCTCTCTCTATTTCTCTCTCTCTCTCTCTCTCTCACACACACACACACACACACACACACACAGGAGATGCATCTCTGTGTATCGAGGATCAGTTATGAAAAGACTGGAGGTTGTAAATTGAGAGTTGGACATCCTGGGAACTACAGCGTGCGAATCCGTGCCACCTCACTGTCAGGAAACGGATCCTGGACCGAGCCGGTTTACTTCTACGTGCCGGACAGTAAGATTTCATTAAATGAATACATACATGTGAATTTTGCCTGTCTTTCATTTATTTAGTTGTCTCACATGCAGCCAAAAATCTTAGTTTTTTTTGCTCTCGTAACAATCATGTGAATTTGGAGCGTCTCTAAACTCTGTGTCCTTTTCAGACTTGATGAATGTGAAGATCATCATCGGCCCTGTGATTTTGCTCATCCTCACACTCTTCGTTGGAAGCGCTGTCTGTTTTATTCTCAGGAAGAAGTATGTGTCTTGTACCTGCCCCTCTGACCCGTAACACTTTTAAGGTTAGTTCCTGAAAACCGATTATTTAAACTCTCTGTATCTCTGCAGGCAAACCGAAGGACCCACGGGCCCCTTAATCGCCTCGTCAAACCCAGAGTACATCAGTGCAAACGATGGTGAGTCAATTTCACCCGTATTAATATCATAGGATTTTACATTTTTTGTCAAGGTCAATCAAGGAGAAACTAAAGAGGAAAAATGAAATGTTTGTAGCAGGTGTAAAAGTAGTACAAACTGTACAAATAAATTGTCAAAAATACAAATAAATGAACATACTTCCATTTTTGGTTTATATACAAATGATATACTTGCATCACCTTTGCAAAACAACAAATTCACTTATTTAACGAAGGAAAGTTAGAGCGCCCTGGGACCATTTCCCATTTAGCTAAAATAACTTTAATGGCACATTTTCTATAATCGTCTACCAGTTTCTGACATCAACTTGCAGAAGGTTTTCACCCCTCCTCATTGCAGAATTCTTTTATCTTCTGTTTGGGTCTGTTCTTGCATGCACGGCTCTTTTCAAATCACCCCGCAGCATCTCAGTAGGGTTAATGCTTTGCCTTGGCCATTCCAGTACTCTGCTTTCTTTTAAACCATTCCTTGGTGGAGTGGATTAGGGAATCCTTGGATTATTGTCATGCTGCAAGATTTACTTTCTCTTCTACTTCAATTTGGACAGTTGGTCTCACATTTTCCTCATGCACAATTTGGTATGATTAATATTTCATAGTAGATTCCATGATGGTGATCTGACCCGGCCCTTCTGCAGCAAAGTAGCCCCAAACCATATGTCCACTCCTTCATAGTTAGTATGAGGGTTTTTTTTTTTTTTTTTTTTTTTTTGCTCAAATGAATTATGCTAATAATTTACATCAATCTAAACAGTGTTGGGTGTAACACGTTATTAGATTACTTTTTTGATGTCCGCCATTTAATCACTGTTATTTAGTTGTTGTTTTTTTAATAATGTAATAGTGTACATTCCTGATGACTGGGAGGTGGCACGTGAGAAGATCACACTCCTGCGCGAGCTCGGTCAGGGCTCCTTCGGCATGGTGTACGAGGGCATCGCTAAAGAGATCGTCAAAGGAGAGTCGGAGACACGAGTGGCCGTCAAAACTGTTAACGAATCTGCGAGTCTGCGCGAGAGGATCGAATTCCTCAACGAAGCCTCAGTCATGAAGGCGTTCAGCTGCCACCATGTGGTGAGTACGATTTCAACACAGCGCTGAAAATTCACATTGTTTGAGTGTTATTTATTTGGGATATTTTTATGTTGAATATTCGACTGTAGGAGCTACAAAAACATGACGGGGGGGAAATAAAAAGGAAGGAGAACTCATTTATCTTCTAGTTTTTTTCAGGGCATTAAATTAAAAGTCTTGGAAAATATTAGTTTAAAATGTAATAAATGTATTAATTTTGTTATTATTTGTTTAAAAAAAATGTATGTTTATTTGATCTGTAGCACAGGTGCCAATATTTACAGTACCAATATAGCTATGGCAAGTTTTGACCTGTTGCTATGGTGATATGAGCAGTGCCTAAAAACCTTGCTGTTCTCTACTTTTTGAGTTAAAGTAGGGAATAAATTAATTTCATGCAATTATAATTTACTTCTTGCTTGTGCACAAGGAATATTTTCTTGGTTAAAATTCCTTACTTTGTTCGCCTTGTCAATATTTTGAAGTTGGCCATGCTCACCTTTTTCATGTGTGGAGTAATATTTGCATTTACTTCATATAGTAATGCTTTTTTACTTTATAGAAAATAAATAAAAAATGAACCTGACTGATACAAACCATAATATTCTCTAAAACAGTTTGAGAACTTAAGGCACCAACCTACAGCTTGAGATTTTTACATGAGGCTGCCACTAGACAGCGCTGTTGCTCTCCCATAAACAAGGTCTCTTTGTATTGAAATGATTTGGTAGAGGTAATTACTTACACTTTGTGTGTGTGTGTGTGTGTGTGTGTGTGTGTGTCTGTGCGTGTCTGTGTGTATATGCATGTAGGTGCGCTTGCTGGGTGTTGTATCGAAAGGACAGCCAACGTTGGTGGTGATGGAACTGATGACACATGGAGATCTGAAGAGCTATCTGCGTGGCCTCAGACCTGACGCTGAGGTACACACACACACACACACACGCACGCACGCAAGCATATGGACTTCCAAATGGAAACATACATGAACAAAAACATACAAACATGCACTACATAAAAACACATGCAATGTGCATGTGGATACACTCATATGGATGCACATAGACGCGTATATACACACACACACACACACACACACACACACACACCACATACCCAAACATGCACATGAGCAGGAATAAATGCACTCGCATGTACACATACAGAACATCTGCAAACTTGAGTGCACATAAACGAACACATAGTCAAGTAGGTTTTTGTTATTCTAACCATATACACACAGTGTACAAAGTTTCTTCTATACCAAGGTGCTACATACGTACTACGTGATTTATCAGCAAAAATTAACAAAGTAACTGACTAGCTAAGACAAAACAAATTAACACCATAATTTAACGAAACTATCGAAGTACTATACAAAAGGCCGAAAAAGACACATTTCAAGAGCGACACCATAATTTTGCACAAATGGAGAAACACACCCACGGGGTGCACAGGCATACAAAAAAATAAGACATAGACTTATGCATATGTTTACCCATAATGATAATGAATTCTCTCCGACTTCTTTGCATGATTTATATTCTTTACTTTTCTAAAAACCTGTCTGCCTTTCTGACTGTCTGTTGTTTTTATTTTCGTTCCCATGAGTAGAATAATCCTGGCCGTCATCCTCCCACACTCAGCGACATGATCCAGATGGCTTCAGAGATTGCAGACGGCATGGCCTACCTCAACGCAAAGAAGTTTGTGCACAGAGACCTCGCCGCTCGTAACTGCATGGTGGCCGAAGACCTCACTGTGAAGATCGGAGGTATGGCAGAGAATATCAGTAGCTTAAACAGGAGAAAACATGCTGAACATGTTAAACGTGCTAACTCCAAACAGCATACAAGCTAAGTGTAAAGATAAACTCGTTCACTGTTCTCTTCAGATTTCGGAATGACCCGGGACATTTACGAGACGGATTATTATCGTAAAGGAGGGAAAGGCCTGCTGCCTGTCAGATGGATGGCTCCTGAATCGCTGAAGGACGGAGTATTTACTGCTCACTCAGACTGCTGGTGCGTTTTGTTTTTTAAAGGGGATAAGAACATTTTCCATAAAAACTATTGACGGCACCCAGTACCACTGTGAAGGCGGTGCACTCAGGTTAAATGTGGAAACGTATTTTTATACTGCTGTGTGTTTTTGCAGGTCATTCGGCGTGGTCCTGTGGGAGATCAGTACATTGGCCGAGCAGCCATATCAGGGTCTTTCCAATGAGCAGGTGCTCAAATTTGTCATGGATGGAGGATATCTAGATCGGCCGGAGAACTGTGCTGAGAGAATGTAGGTTCAGGAAATTAACAAAAACACAATCAGGATGCAAGCTCCTCCTATCAAACAACACAACACACTTATTTAAGCTCCTCCCATCAAACAACACACTTATTTAAGCTCCTCCCATCAAACATCAACACACTTATTTAACCTCCTCTCATCAAACATCAACACACAATTATTTAAGCTCTTTCTATCAAACACCAGAACAAAGTTATTGAATCTCCTCCCATGAAACACCAGTACACGCTTATTTAAGCTTTTTCCATCAAAACCCAACAACGCCAACAAACATGATCATGATATTTTTGGTGTGTTTTATACATGATCACTCTTTCTCTTAGGCACAGCCTGATGCAAATGTGCTGGCAGTACAACCCGAAGATGCGTCCCACCTTCACAGAAATTATTGAGATGCTGAAAGATGACCTTCATCCGTCGTTCCAGGAGCTCTCATTCTTCTACAGCGAGGAGAACAAACCTCCCGAAAGCGAGGAGTTCGACATGGACTTTGAGAACATGGAGAGCATCCCGCTGGACCCGTCCTCATATAACCAGAGAGAGGAAGGGAGCTTCATGCGTGACAGCGGCCCCTACGACGAGCACGTGCCCTACACGCACATGAACGGGGGCAAGAAAAATGGCCGAATTCTCTCACTGCCTCGCTCCAGCCCTTCATAACATTTCCTCATGGCGCTGCTCTGTATTTGTTTATCTGCTTGTTTTTCTTAGTTTTAAATTGTAATCTTTTTTCAGAGGCCCTTAAAAACAGATCTCAGGTCTTTTTCGTTTTTTTTTTTGTTTGTTTTTTGGACTTCCTTCCTGCTGTGGCGATGTGATTGCAAAGCGTCTTTTCTCCAGATTCATTCAAATCGCCGTTTGCTTACATCTCCTTTCATTTTGCCAAGTTTCCTGGTCGATGGAGAAATAATTTAAAAACTGTGAATATGAACCTCTGAAAACCAGAAGGCTGCTTCAGCTTAACCTCTTTTCCCACTCAACCTATATATATTTTTTTAAATATATATATATATATATATATATATATATATATATATATATATATATATATATATATATAATATTCTGAGTTTCAAATCGTGGCCTTTATTGAGTGGCCTACAAAACAAAGAGAATATCCATTTCCTCTGAACAATGACTTATAAGACTGTATTGGAGGAGTTGATGAACGAGGGATGATACAGACTATTCTGAGAACAAACATCGTCTTCATGCTGAGGAGGATTTTACTTCTTGAGGGTCCTTGATCCTTTTCGCCAATCCGCTCTGGTGTTTGGTGAATGCGTTTTTAATTTATTGGCTTTTTCCTTCACCTCTTTCTTAGTTTTTGCTCGTATCCTTATTTTTAATGACTGAAGGATATTTAAAACAGTTAAGGATTGGACAGGGGCGTTTCCTCAAGACTGACCAAAAAGCTGCTGCTTTGATATCCAGTGGGTATAAATATATAATATATACGATATATAGAATATTGATGAGATGTCAATATTTTATATATATATATATATATATATATATATAATAGAGGCAACATTGAAAATCTTGTACATAGTTCATTTTTTATGTCTTCAGCAGATACCATATTTTTCAATAATGAGTGTCTTTTTATTTAAAACATTCACTCACCCATTAAACAGAATACTACACTACTCAACACTTTCACAGGAAATATCTGTAATTAGTAACAGAACGTCTAGGGGGCGCTAATTAAAGCAGGAGAGACAGTGAGACCTCAGATTGTTTAAAAAAAAGAAAAGAAAGAAAAGTAACCCAGTTTTTAGCTAACATCTGTTTGTGTTGTTGGTTTGTTTTTGACTCACTGTGTTTGTGTTTAGCTCAATATCCAGTTTATTGCAGGAAATAACTTCAGGGTTTTAACCAAACTTACAAAAGTCTCTGAAAGAAATCATTAAATGTTTTCTGTCAAAAACTGTTGAATATTCTAAAAAGAAAACGAAGCAGTAAGGTGGCAGCATCACAAGCGCTACATCCAAAATCGCTAAATAGTCTACCACCTGAGGTACATAATGCTTTCGAAAATGATGCTAACTAGCTAAATGTTTAGCAGCTGAGCTACTAGCCACTGTGACAAATGCCACACCCTAAACAGTACACCACCACAGGCTACAAAATACTATCAGCACATGTTAGATATTTGTTCTTATCTTCACTTTATCCATATGACAACTTATTACCTCAGAACATCTTTTTAATTTTTAGGTGTCAAACATAGGTACTAAATAGTAATAGTAAAAAGTAAATATTAGCAGGAGTGGTATCATCTCTGAGGACTGTGTGGTGGTCATGAGACTGGATGATGATGATACATGAGGTTGTAATCAAATCATTCAGCAGACATCAAAACATTCCACTGAGCTTCATAGATTTCTCAGTTTAACCAAGATGTCACATGGCGTGTGGGGACAAATGTTACAGATGTTTTGGTATGTCTTTGGTTTGTGCAAAAATTAAGGATATATGGAGGACTCTAGAAGAAGTGGCCTCACCTATCAAGCAAAAATTATACAGAGACTAGATGCATGAGAGAAGGCTGCTTTTTGCTTGAAGTCACTGGATGTTGTCAAACCTTGTTCAGAAGATTTTAGAAATGTACTTCTATAGTTTGTGTTGTTGGAGAACATGTCTGTTTTTTGTGCTGGTTAAGTAGGTGATACAAGATTGATACAAGTAAAGCAATGGCTAACTTGGTAGATGACAAATGGAACCTATCAGGATATGAAACAATGACTTAGCACTACTGTTTGTCTTTCTGAATTCCTTAAATGCTAACATGGCTAAGAGGAACTAGTAGAGTGACCAGACACTAGACTCACTGTTGGCGTTTGTGCCCTTCTGACTTCCACTATTGTTAAAGTGGCTAAAGATTAGCAGAGCATTAAACCCAGATGTACGGATTACCATTACAGTTGGTGTTCATGACGTAGTAACTTACATAACTGCTAGTGTGGCGAACAAATTCTAGCAGAGTTTAAACCCTGAAGTTAGCATTACCGTCAACTTTCATGAACTTAAACTTAGTCCAGGCGTTAACAATGCAGATTTTCTGATTTAATATTTCTAACCTTCTCAGTCTAAAGACTCATAAACTCCTCACTGCTTTCTAGAGACTATTATCATGAAGGTGTGTGAAAGTTTCTTCAACAAGATGACCTATTTCTGATGTTTGACATATTTATTTTTACTCTATCTAACCCAGGGTACATCTTAGTTCAGATACATATAGAGAAGCAGGTATTATGACTGAACAGTCACTCGGTCTAGAAATGCTTAGTTTAAAAAAAATACAAAAACACTTATATTTTTTAATATTTTGGACACAGTCTACCTCAGTAATTTACAGATTATAGACAGGCGGAAGGCGGTACAGTGATGTAGTGGTTAGCACTGTCGCCTTGCATCTCCAGGGTCCGGGTTCGATTCCCGTCTGTGTGTGCATGGAGTTTGCATGTTCTCCCTGCGCTTGGTGGGTTTCCTCCGGGTACTCCGGTTTCCTCCCACAGTCCAAAGCCATGTAGGTTAGGTTAATTGGTGTTCTCAAAATTGCCCGTAGTGTGTATATCTGAGTGCCCTGCGATGGATTGGCACCCTGTCCAGTGTGTACCCCGCCTCGTTGCCCTAAATCTCCTGGGATAGGCTCCAGGCCCCCCGTGACCCTGAATACAGGATTAAGCGATAATGACGATGAGTGAGTGAGACAAGCGGAAGACGTATTTCTCTCTTTCTCTCTACATTGCCTGTTATTCAGCTAACGACGTTAAGGGGATGTTTAATGATTGCCGCCACAACTAGAACATAAGATTTCTTTTTTTCTTTTCCTTTCAGGGGAAAAGATCGTTTCGCTTGATCACACCACGTATATTTATTGATGAAGCCACTGAAATGGGACCTAATTGAAATGTAAAATTTATATTTCCACCAGGACATGTCAAAGTTCATCTTAAATCATTCTGTGATTAATCACGTTCGGTGTTTAAAGTAACCTGTTACTGTAGGACAGGGTCTCTAGAAGAGAGTACACTTTAGATTGAGCGCCCCCTTCTCAAGTTTAGCCTGTAGCGTGTGTGTGATTACAACTGATGATGATTTCAGTGCATTTCACTGGATTGAATACAATAATTTGCTAACTCCAAGCTCATTTATAATGGAAGTCTAGACTAACAAAGAAGGCTGAGTCATTAGGTCCACTCTCCAGGGGCACCAACATTTTTATTTGTTTTTTTTTTACGGTAATACTCTATAACTCTTTAATGAGAGGTCATATATAAACAAATTACATAAAACTATGGCTATAAATTCTGCTTAATGTTTTTTTTTTTTTTTTGTCAAATTTTGAACTAATCCAAGTTGGAACTAAAGTTTTGAGCAGGAAACGGATTAAACATCAGAACATGAGCAGCATACTATTGATCTTAAAAGCAGTGCTGCGTGTCACGCTCTTTGGTCACACCTTAGAAACAGTTTTTGTAGGATACATTTATGAACTGAACTACTTTTCATAAACCTGGAACGTGGAAAAACATTACTGTCATATTGAATCTAAATAAAACTTCACACGAGCCACTTAGGTGAAACTGTCTTATATGTCCCTAACACAGTAGATAACTATAAACTGCTCATAGACTTCCACTGTAAGTGAATTTGGAGTAAATACATTTTTTGGTTATTTTTTCA
This sequence comes from Clarias gariepinus, assembly GCF_024256425.1. Lineage (NCBI taxonomy): Eukaryota > Metazoa > Chordata > Actinopteri > Siluriformes > Clariidae > Clarias > Clarias gariepinus. The sequence continues at coordinate 18,197,116 of NC_071114.1, read as the reverse complement.
GTGAATGAAAATGTTCCGAGCAATCTTGTCCGTGGTACTGACACACATGCTGTAGATCAGGTGGATGGAGGTTATGTTAAAAACAACTTGAGTTTTCCTTTCTTTTTGTGAATTAAGGACATTCAATTTGACAACCTCAACCGATACCAGTCATCATATTCACACATTAAACTTTATAAAAAAAAAAAAGAAATAAAGAAAGAAAAAAAAAACTGTGGCTGTGAGTGATGAAAGAAAAGTGTCATTGGACACATACAAAGAAATCCAGCATAAGCTTTTTACACTCTTGGTTTGTTCTGTTTGTGTCAAATTATTTCTCTATTTTGGACACAATATGGAATCCCTTTGTCATGTCATGATGAAAATAGTTCCCTTTCTTGTGTGAACTGAATGTGTTTCCTGGTAAATGTTTTTGTCTGTTTCATATATGTATTTTTCCTTACTGTGAAAATGGAGAGTTATTGCTAGCGTTGTTATGGGTTTGGGGGAGATGGACGCTCAACGCCTCCCCTTGTGCATGGGTTAGCTCTTCTAGGACAATCCTGTGTGCCAAAAAGTTTTCATGGTTTTTTTTTTTCCTCCTCCTTTAAACAAATCTCGGCTTAAGATGAATTCTCAGGAAGGCTCGAGCATGGGAGGCTCTGCTTGCTCCCTTAGCCTCTTGATCATGCTAGAAATTTGTTGTGCTCTTTTTATTTTTTCTGGTGGATTCTAGCGACACAAGTGAAGAGCGCATGGCGCATCGTGTAGCCTAAAGGCCCTTACCCACAGTGCCTTGCACAGACTTTAAACCAAACCCAGGCATCAGACTCCCCTGGACTTAAAGCGTTCCTTCCAGATGGAGAGGAGAGCGTTGTTTGGGACACTTCCTGGAGTATTTACCCGCATCTTTGGGGTTTTTAAATGCATAGTCTGAGAGAAAGGTGAACTTTTAAAGGGTTAGACTTTTTTTTTTTTTTTTTAAAGTTTGTTTTTGTTGCTTTTTGTTTTCTTTGTTTCCCCCATCCTCCCAGTTTCATCTGCTTGGCTCGATATTACTGTATGGGTATATGTGAATGATATTCATGTTTTTTTTTTTTTTTCTTTTTTTCCTTTCTTTATTTTTTCCCCTTGTGTTTTGTTTTTAAACCTGAACTTGTCTCTGCTTGGAATTGCTTTGGCTTTTTTTGCTTTAATGCAGCAAAATGGATGATCAGTCCCATCTAAACTTTAGCTTAGTCCTTATCTCATCACTCATCCTAGTTCAGAAGAAAACTGGGATGTGTAGTAATTTGAACTGTTTCTTACAAAGAAAATTAAAAAAGGAAAAGAAAAAAAAAACAAAAATCTGAAAACTAAGTTATACTGAAGAAAGCAGTAGATTCCCCACAAACAAACAGCACTTAATTTTAAGTTTAGATCGTTTTTTTATTATTATTGTGTTGTTTTTTTTTTATTGTTTTTTTTTTTTTTTTTAAAGAAAGCGAGCTGGCAGTGTGACAGGCTGAAGACAAGGCATTGTATGTATTTTATTGTTATTAAGAAAAAGAAAAAGAAAAAAAGTATTACATTATTAGAGATGTTCATTTCTATTTTTTTAGCCAAAAAAACAGGGCGGGGCAAAAAATTTAAACTACTTTTCTGACTGTAAACTGTTTTGCTATTCTTGTACATTATGAAATGAAATTTGCATTAAAAGTGTATATAGTCTTTTTTGAAAGGGAAAAAAAAGCGGGACGTCCTTTTGGTCACCGCAGTCTGGATGTTTCTCATTTTCGTGTACAGCCGCTTGTTTGCCATCCATGAAATCATTGCTGTCTGTTTCTGCGTATTTTATATCACAGATCTCACCTTTGTACGTGTGTATGTTTTTGTGCATTGTATAATACGAAATTCTCTCCACAGTGAGGTATGAAAACTGAAAAAGATTGATGGAGGTTCTTTAAGGTCTTATTGGGTTGAAAGTTTTTATAAGTTTAATAAAATAATGATTCAATGAGGAAAAATCTAAGTTACATCAAATTTAAATGTTTAACTTTAGTTTAAGAGGCTGATGAAGTTAACAAGTGACACATTTCACCCAAAATATTGAGCTTAGCCTTTAAACATGAACCAAACCTCGGGCAGCAAGAAGCTAGAACATGAACATAACACTTTGTGTAATATAATATTTCTTCACCCATTTAGGCCCTGCCCAATAAAGTATAAAAATTTAGATATTGCATGTTGATTATAACTTTTTTTAATTAAACCTATTATGATGCATAATATTTGTTTGATAACAACTGGAAGCAAATGAAAAAAGAAGGTAAAAACAACATGAAAAAGGAGCTAAATAAAAAAAATAATAGAAGCTAAATAAAAAATAAATAAACTAGACAAAAATTTAACCTTAACACAGAATTAGCTCCATGTTACTTTAAGCAACAGTTAAGATAGTCGTCATTCTAAAATTACTTTTGAACACTCAGAAATATCTACTGTATTATGAGAATAAATAAAGGCTCATGATATTAAATTGATGTTTATTCATTTAATAGCACCCAATTCTGTACTACTGTTCCTCTGTTATGCTCTCTAATCTCATTTATACCTATCTTTAATCTGGGGTGTATCGACTGATAACCTTTTGGGTGAGACGTTCATTACTTGTTATCTCGTTTAGACTCCGAACTCCAGTGGGGATAAAAATGAAAAAGCAACCATTAGGCTCATTCAGAATTCCTAAATCTCAAATAGAGATTCTTAAATCAGGATTTTCTGAATTCTAAAACATACTTCACCTCGCCACTGTTTCACATCGTTCTCTTTCTCATCATTTTTCCTCATCATGTGTTGTCAGACACTTTGACAAACCTGTGACATATGGAACATGTACACACACAAAACCACAAGACGAATCCCTGGTCATGCCATCAGTTTTGCTTTACTTACACACTGGTCTGTGTGTATATAAAACTACAATCACAAGCTCTGTGACAAAGAAGCAACTATATCGGATCAAAAGTGCCATGATTAAATCCCGCTTTATTACTCTTGTTGTTTTTCTTCCTCAAGGAGAGCCAAGCAGTGATGTGTACAGAAAACTGTTATGTTGAATGGTATAAAAATAAATCTTGCTGTGTGTAAATTATTTAACAATTAACTGTTTATATAAAAGATTATGAATAAAAAAAACCTATGGGAGAACAATGGGCTTTCTGACAATCACTGATTTCCAGCTTTTTATATATATATATATATATATATATATATGTGAACATTGTTATTAGCATTTTTTTTCCTTACAAGCAACTGATAAAATCTGATTTAGATACAAATCCAAAGAGCTGTAGTGATAACAGGTTTTTATCCATATATAGTCACTTGGATGTTGTAGATTGTCCACAAAAAGTTAGCCCCTTTCCTAACTTACTGTACATTATAGCAGCTGTAAACAGTCATCCTGTCACTGGCCTTGCTTTGTCGAGAGAGAATAAAAAGTAATTTTTTAAAAATCACGAAAAACAAAGTATAAACTCATCTTTCCTGACATTGTTGGAAAGCACTTAGTTCCAGGTTTAAATCACTGGAGGTTCCTGCAGATGGTGAATAAATTTCTCTTCACAGAAAACTTCACTTCATTTTCCCCCTCCTGATTTTCTCCCTAATTTAGTTTTGGCCTGTTCCTGCCCATACATGCAGAAGCTCACAGACACCCTCACAGAGCGGATGTCCATTTTGCTTTCTTGGATTCCTAAATACAGATGGTTGTGGCATCGCTGGGCTTTGAGATTGCGATCTACAGACAAGAAGACGATCTCTTTCCTGTTACACTGCTCAGGAGCGCCGAAGAAGCTGATACTATAGGAACGATAAATGTTTCAGAATAAGTGCATTAAAATACGCCTGTGATTTAACCTGGGAAAATTCAGCAAGACCTCCTGACCAATTAATTAAATAGCACTGTTGTGTACGTTAATTATACCTGATCTGATGATTACTGAAAAACCAGACCTAGAGTCAGTGGTGACCAAAAGAATGAACCAGATATACAGTATGGCCTGTATTATATTTGTTCCTGTGCACAGATCAGGTGATGTCATTAATTAGTTTGAGTCTATCTGGCTGGAGAATTGTGCTGATTAGAATCAGTCGGTTAAGTTAATGGATGGAGCAAGTATGTGGCAGGACTTTTACTTTCTGAAGCCAGGGCGTCCACTTCTATACAAAAATGCCTAAAACTAGGGAACTCTCAAGTGAATTGAGAACTTCTGTCCATAATCTTCAGGAAACAATCAAGCAGGCGTGGATTGAGCAAGTGACAACAGAGTACTGCATATGTCCTTTTGACTCCACACCCAGGGGGATCCAGCAAGTTTTGAAGAACAAAGGATTTCATATTAGATATTGATTATTGCAATCTTATTGCTTAAGATAACATTAGTTTAATTTTCTTGATTTCCCTTATTTAAAAAAAATAATTTTGGCCACCGCTGTACATCATAGAGCATTTCACTGAATGAATAACTTATATAATTGTAGATGAATGTTTTAAACAGGTGCAAACAGATCTAAAACACTAATTTCAGGGATACCTTAAAAATGGTGCAGCAAAATTCTTTAAAAAATTGTTCAAATGTAATTTAAATATAAGACGAGTTGGTGAGTAGTGCATTTAGATGGAAATGAAAAGCTTGTGCAAACTGGCTCACTTCCTTTTTGCCCTGCAGCAGCTGTAAAGTGCTCAGTTACAGTTGATGTCACAGATAATGTCAGCAGAGAATTTGTGCTTATTTGTGCTGCAAACACACCCATACATATACACGCATGCATAACTGAGATGAAAACACTCCACTGAAACTGCTTTTTGAAGCATTGATGTCTATAACTTTGGGCATTTTGGCACTTCGGATGAACTTGTGTGTGTGTGTGTGTGTGTGTGTGTGTGTGTGTAAAACAAAAGGAGGAGTTTCTCAGCTTTTTGAGCACGTAAAAGAAGGAAGTTGGGGGGGGGGTTCTGGGTTAAAACCTTCATTCTTTACAGTTTGTGTAACAGACACGACGTAGTTAATCGACGTAGTTAATATTGATTTTCCACAGCACTTTTTTTCCTCGAGACTTCGTAGAAGAGGTGAGTATTATTTTTTGCTAAGTTAAAAGTTCTGCAAATAGCCATCACAATTAAAATGGGCTATCATTTTCATTTATGAGGCTGTTGCTCATACTGACACAGGAAAAATAAAACAAGAATCAGTTATCACCTTAAGGAATAAAATTTATATAAAGTATGCACAGGCGTATAAGTAATGTTGGTGATAATTATAATAATAATAATTGTTATTATTATTATTAAATAATATTTTAATCTTAAATCTTAATTCATCTTTATCTTAATTCATATACTTTTCTATTCACCCGAAACCTATCCAGATATTTCTACCTTATATCTCAAATATGATTGAGTCCATTAAAGTGTGTAGTGTAGCTTGTTTGTTCATTTAGCAGCTAAAATAGCAGCTGAAATCGAAACAGTCTTCATTGTTTGAGTGCATCAAGTTGCTGCAAAGATAAATGACTCTTATGTTTAAACCAAGTAAAAATTTAAAATATGGAAATAAATATTATAGAATTTTTTTGTTGTTGTTGTTTATGCACAATATATGGTAGAAGGCCTGGGGGGATTAAATTGTCAAGCCAGTTCTATTAATTCATTGTTGCTATAGTAACACATACACTATTATAGTGGCTGCACCATATCTAACAAATATTCTGTTCTTTTTATTGCTGATATTTGTAAATTAATTGTTCTTATACTGTAGAACAAACATTTTAAGGAAGCATCATCCAGTGTCAGACCTGTCAGAGGTAAAACCATACCTTCTGACACTCTTGGGAAAAATGGGTTTATGCTTATTATATTTTATTATTTTGTAATTTTATTTCTTAAATGCAAGAAAGTGAAAGAAACAAGACAATAGTGAGGGAACGCCTGTTTATAGCTTCTACAACATAAGTGATAACAGGAACTAATTTGTTTATTGGATGTTTCACAATGGCACCATGGTGGCTTACTGGTCATGGACCTCCAGGGTCTAGGTTCAATTCCCGCCTCGGGTCCGTGTGCTTGGAGTTTGCATGTTCTCCCCGTGCTTGTTGGGTGTCTAATGGGTGCTCTGGTTTCCTCCAACAGTCCAAAGACATGCAGATTAGGTTAACTGGTGTTCCGAAATTGCCCATAGTGTGTGAACGAGTGTGACATCGTGTGTGTGTGTGTGTGTGTGTGTGTGTGTGCCCCGTGATAGATTGCGTAACACTCCTTCTGCCCTAAGTCTCTTGAGATAGGCTTCAGGCCCCCCGCGACCCTGTCTACAGGATAAACCAGTACAGACGATAAGACGATGATGATGTTCCACAATGTAAAATGAGACTGTAAATAGGTAAAAAAACAAAACAAGTATGGTTCTGTAAAAAAACATAAAATTGTGTATCTGCTATGGTGTAAGAGCAATGACACATGGTGTGACGTGCTGTTATTGGAAACATGAAGTGGTGTGCTAAGGCAGAGGTATGTGTCAATGTATCAATTTACAATAACCAGACTCAAAAAGTTCTTTATTATTTACATAACATACCCATAAGTGGGGTTTTTCATGACCAGTCGTTATTACTTCACTTTTCTCGTCAGGGGAATCAGGGAAGTGAGTAGACTTTAGGTAATTGACTGTGTTGTGAATGAACAGACTCGCCATGCAGAATATTTTTTTTTAGGTTAGTGTTTTCCCTCACGCAGCTCCTTCCGTTTGTTGTTTATCGTCGCTGGAGTCTGATTTCTCTTTTGGTTTCCATTCTGTGGTATAGATGAGTATCTGCTTCTGTCTCCTGAGCTACTGAATCTGTCACTTGAGATTGCTTGATAATGACTTGACACATTATCCCTAACATAAAAACCAAAAAGTCACGTGTTTATCCTTCCGTCTTATCTTATACGTAATGGTTCATTAGTCGAATAGAAAGCAGGATATTACCTAGCTACTGAGTATCACTATAAATATTATAGCACTGCCTGCTAGGGCACACCAAGGATGTTTTAATTTCTTAGTAATAATTTTTTTTATTACACAGTGCTACTTTTAATGCCTAATGATCCATATATTAAATCACAATGCACTGGCTATGTCTGGTTTAAACTCACCATCAAATCTGAGTTAAGTTAGCTTTAAGAAATTAGCTAGTTAGCAAGATAGGATAGTTGTGTTGTTGCTGCTGTTGCCAAGGAGCCTGAGTATTTGTAAGATTCTTTACAAATGAGTTATTAATCATAAGCTAACCATTTAACTAACTTTTAGATATGTGTAAGTTAGAATATTTTCCTTATGATTGATCACTCATACAACTTTTTAGTCATTCAGGGTGAGATGATAAAGTTGTGATATATTGTGAAATATTTTTTTATATATATATTCTTCTGGATTTTGACAAAATCGGCTGGGCAGACATAAAGACATCCTAGAGACAGAAATTCTGAGACTGGTTTCTGGTCCTCCAATGTAAGGAATGTGAAGTGAAAAGAGCAAGTACCAATATACAGACAAAACCTTTCTTTTATTTATATTTGTTTACTATTAAGCCAGTTAGCTAGCTATTGTAGTTATGAGTTTTAGTAGCCATTTGCTATATCGTAGCTATTACTAGCTACTAGCAATTAGCTACTGAACAGAGCAAATGTTTACCATTCCCTTGTAGTGAATCTTCTATGTGATGCACTATTGCTGTGTGTTCTCAACAGCTGTCATCTGTTAGCATGAAATCTCCAACTGACTCCTAGTGCTAAGGTGTTTGTGTACTAGCGTTATGTTGCCGGAGTTTTCCATTTCCTGAAAGTACGAAGGTGTCGAGGCTGTGAGATATGATCTGGCTTTGGGTTCAAAGAAACAAGTGACAAGTCACACACTTAAGTCCAAATCCATTTTCCCTGAATTTCTTTATCCTGTCCTCATTCTGTCAGCGTGAGACCAAAACACACTCTCCTTCTGCTCCACATCCTCCTGAGAGCTTCAGTCTCTGACATGCATCATTCCTCTACATTCTAGCTACACCAATATCACTGTCTCTCTGCTTGTCTGTGTCTCGGGCACGGTCTTTCTCTCCATCTCTATCTCCTTGTCTTTATGTTTCTCTTCTTCTGTTTTTCTTCATCTGTCTCTCTCACTGCATCTCTTGCATGTCTGTGTCTCTTAATCGTTCGTTCGTTCCTTCTTACTTTCTCTGTTATTGTTTGGTAAATCTCACCACTTTACTCTTTCTTTTTCTCATTCCTTCCCTTCTCTCTGTCATTCTTGCTCTCTCTCTATCCCCTTTTATGCATCTTTCTTTGTCTTTCTCTTTGTCCCTCCCTGTCTCCCCCCCTCTTTCTGTCTTTCTCCCCTTCATCCTGTTCACCGCAGCATAGGATCTTTGGATCAGATGTTCATTAAACTCCAGTTGGTTCTCGACTCTGCTGCATGTGGGGGTTTCCTGAGTTTTTCTTGTTCTCCTGCTTGAATGTGTACTTGATGGCTGAGTCTTTCCTCAACCACTCGTGGCCGTCCTTCTCCAAGTTCTGGATGAAACGATGGTCTTTTAAAAGAGGTAGAAACCCGAATGCTCATTTATTCCTGTTGCTTTGCAGGGGATTGGGTTTTGATGCAGCTCTTTGTTTTTTGCAGGTTTTATCACGTATTTGTGACAGAAGTGAATGTTTACCAACAATTAGATAAATATAATTATTATTATATATTCTGTATAACTCAAAGATTTAGTTTCATTCAGATCTACAGCGTACTGCTTTCAGCTAAAGCAACATGAAAGCTTTCACGTGAGTTGAGCTAATCATTGCTAAATTATAGTCGAAGTAGATTTTAAATGAACTGTACTTAGTGTGCTTAAAGACTGTATAAAGCTCAGAGGATCTCACACTGTGTCTAGGTCTTTCATTTCTAGGAAGCCTTCTATATTTGTCCTCTAAGCCGGCCATTCAGTGAGTGTGGTTTTATAATATCGATACTTTTTGTCATGACTCACACTGTTACACTGTGTGTTTAAAGAGCTGACAGCCTTGTGCTTACAGACGTCTCATGATACGAGTGATGAATACTGAAAGAAGAAGTGGACTTGGGTCACCCCCTTTAATTTAATCCCACTTTTGACCCACTTGTATTAAGTTGCATCTTTTACAAAATGAAACCTGGGCAGAAATAACAGAAAAGTCCAGTCAGAAAACCCCAAGTTAAATCCAAAGGGTAATTGCTACATATGTTAAATATTACATTAAATGATGTAAGAGCAGCGAAATTATGAATCATGATTAATCATTTCTCAACAAATTGTCATTTAGTAATAAAGATGAACTGATTTTTAACTGAAATTAAATGTAAGCTCAGTGATTTCTCATCTGATGATAATCAAAATATTTTAGTGACTTTAAAGCACATCCATTTAAAGGTGGATTCAGTCATTTTTAACTTTTAAGTATTTTTTAATACATTTATTCTAATATGTTGCAATTTAAATCAACTTACACCGAGTATCAGTTAAAGAAATAATCTCAATGTACAATAAACAAAGAACAGTGTGTAATAATTGGCATGGTAAAGTTTAAATAAATGTGAGGGGACATTTATTTAACATTTATTTAACTGTCGCCTATGTCAGTGCTTTGTAACCTTACATTTTCTAAGATCTTTCAGAAAAAAGTTTTATGTCTTATTAAGAGCTTGTAAATTAAAAGCTTGTAAGTGCTTTTTTATTTACTAAATTCTAACTAATGCGGTAAATCAGTCTTTTTAAGAGACTCTTCATGTAAAGTTTTAGTTATACTTCATTGGTGACACACAAATGCAGCACAGCGCTCCTCCTAATTCATAAAGTGTACTTGGGAATTTTTTGTTCCATCTGAGATACTAAAAGACTTAGCTTGTCTTTTCCTGGCTGTAACGTATGGTGTCATGAGCCGGCCCATAAAAGGATACGGGTGCATGAATGGCAGCAGTGAGGTTTACATACTGCACGTTTGATGTGGATGCGGACCAACCTGGCGTCAGAAGCTGGAGGGAATTTTGGGAGGGAGGTTTTGGGGGGGTCTGGATTGTGTCATTTTACATGTTATGATCATTCAGAGCAGCAGCACAGCAAGAGGGGGAAAGAGAGAAAGAGAGGGAGAGAAAAAGAGAGGGGGTAAGTTCCTGTGTTCAGAGATTTATCTTATTCATATCTGATCTGTTATTAAACAGCACTCAGGGCATACAGATGGGCATCGAGGTCATAGCCATGACACGGCTCTCTAAATATGGAAGAAGGCTTAGTGTAACAGTAAGAGTTGGCTTGTTATGTTGCTATGCCAGAGAAAGCAGAGCATTATAAAACATAGCAACATAACAAACATCGCACATATACATTTCTTACAAAATGTATAGCTGTTATTTGAATAAGAAAGTTACATTTCATAAAAGTATATAAAAATCTGTCAAAGACCACCTGAAATTAAGAATTCAGATGATGTTAATAATGAAGTAGAGTCACGATTCGCCAGACCACATCCTGCAAGTCCAGCTGCAGCCAAGCGCTGTTGAATAGTCTGACAACTTGTCATGTGTAACCAGCTGTAGTGACACCATTTTCTGTATAGAATTTCTCAAATGTCACTCTTGGTCTTCCAGATCTAGGGCCATCAGCAGTGGAACCAGTTGTTTGGAATTTGTCCCATAGCCTGGAAATTGAATTCCTGGCAATTCTAACACTTCTAGCTATGACTGCTTGTGATGCACCAAGTTGAAGCATTCCAGTGGCATCTCTCTGCTAGCACTGTCTGAACAGAGCACGATAGTTTGAGGACAAAACGCACAATCAGAATGATTTCATTACTTTTGACACCAATACATGTCGACTGGACATAATCAAATGGCAAATTTTCACATAGCTCATCGCATGAAGATGTGAATTAGGTTATCCATAATAAAATAAAGCTCTACTGGGCATGACGGTAATTTAACTTTCCCATGTTTTTAATGTAACAAGGCAAACAAAATCATTAATTAGATTTCAAGGTTTTTGTAAAAGTACAAAATTTAGTCTAATTTTTATGGTGCTATGTTTCTTTTGTCTATGAATATACATACAATGAATATCTAAAATAATTTAGTTTTACAGCCTGGAATGAAAATTGCCATGTTATTTACTCAATGCAAAATAGAACATAAATGTATACAAAAAAATAAATAGAAACAGTTCAGAAAAAATAATAAAAATAAAATGATTATTAGTTATTAGAATTAATTATTTCGGAAAAGGACCATCTGTGTTAATACTTCGTGGAACCTTTTGTACTAATTATAGCTCCGAGTCTGTTTGGACACATCTCTACCAACTTTGCACACATAGCCTGAGCAGTGTTTGCTTACTCTTCCTTCCAGAACAGGAGCTAAGTCGGGGTTGGATGGTGACAGCAGGTGGGCTGCAATCTTTCCACCTATTTGTAATAGTGTTCAAGTCTGGAGCAAATAGAAAAAATAACAGAACAAGTGCTTAATATAAACCTGTGCTTTGCAGCTGCACTACTCTTCAGCCCAGTCGTAATCCAGAATGAGTACACTGTTAAATAAAATGGTTATCAGTTCTTCCCTCTGTTGCACAAGGCAGAGGCTCCCAGCTGTGCTGTTAAAGCTCATTTCCGCCAACAAACTGCTAAAGTAAACCGGAGCTTCTGTGCTATAACAGACCAAGAAGGCCATGTTTACATTCTGGCTGCCTTAATTCATCTGCACTTCCATTTCCTGTTAATTAATGTGTAACCCTAATTGATTGTTTTGATATGGAATATACTCAGAGATAAGACATGACGAAAGATAGTTTAAACATGCTTTTATAGTTTATACGGCAGACTGCTGTTTATCGCCTACCAGGATAGTGCTGTATTACTGTATATACAGTCAGGTCCAAAAGACCTGTGGATTTAAGATTACAAATAGCAACACTTTGATAGCAGTGTTAAGTGCATACCAGCAAAATACCAAGAATCAAATATCAAAAAGAACATGTAGAATTTTAAAACCTGTGAGAAATGGTTTCTTACAGGTAAGATTGAAATTGAATTTGGGAAAAAATATATTTGGAAATTTTTACATACTATAAAATGGCAACTGTTTTTTCTTATAATTGATTATTAGTGTATAGAAAAAGTTTATAGAATTTTTATTTACAATGTTTTTTCCTGTGTTTTATATATATGAACAGATGTCAATACTGGTTAATAATAAAGATATCAGTATTGGAAAAGAAAAGCTGACAACTCTGTTTTTAAGTTATCCAAAAATAATACAAAACTTAAAAATAAAAGAAGTGGGCATTTTTATGTTTGTCCAGTCATCTGTCCCCTCCATCTGAGATACTTAAAATTATATGAATGTTATTAGAATTTATATGAAACATTTATTAAAACCAGTGGATAAACTGATTAATTTTTGGAATTAATATAAATAGAAATAAGGTCACAGCAAGGTTAAATGTCTTCCTGTTTGTCAAGATGTTAATTGTAGACAGATACTTTAGCCATAAAGACAGTAACACAAAGACAGGTTGCAAATTGCACATTGTATATTATATATATTGTATACAGTAGTCTGTACACACAGTGTAATGTGAGAACTGATCAGAAGTTACCAGTGCAATGGAAATCTAAGAACACTGCAAGATATATAAGGAGTATATACAGTAGTTAAGAATATAAATCAAAAATCAAAAGTGAAAAGTGTGCATTTATAAGTGATAACAGTGCAAAATTGTGCAAAAACCCAAGTACCTGTGCAAAGAGCAGAATGAAAGGAGTGTGTACAGTAAATGGCACAGTATGCAATAGTTGGAGTAACTGATCAGACCCTGATGCTACAGTAACAGATGGGAGTTATGCATGTAACACCGTGATGTAAATAGCAGACTAGCCTAGCACAGATCTCCTAGTCCACAATTCCCATGTTATGCATTAATATTCAGGAACTCATGCCTTCAACAACGTTATAGCAATCTGGATTTAAAAAGTGAATTTTATTTATTTATCCCCTTTTTGAGTAAGCCAGAGTAGAAGACTTAGTTTCACCATCACTGTCCGTGAGGTTAGGTTATTTCAGACACACAAATCAGTAAGAGGAGTGACTAGACTTGGTGTTTTCGGGGCATCCCTATCAACATCATTGGCACCAGATTTGACTTGTTAAGAGAAGTTTAATCATTTGGTTTGTTTTATATGCTGGGGCGGATTGTAGGTTAGTAATAATTTACCAAATTAAACAGTAACCTTTTTAATAAAAGCAACATGACATATAAAATGATTTTTTTTTTCATTTTCATCCACTAATTTCACACAAAGCTGAAAGGTGGTCCACAGACATTTCTCAAAACTATAAAACAGTTTCAAGCATTTCCTTACAAGGAAGTATCTAAAGTAATAAGGTGCATCCATTTTTTCTGTGAGAAATCCATGTAGGTGCTAATATGCCTTTGAACATTTGTTCACACAACACTTGATTGGTTAACGGTTGATTTTCCCCAGGTTTGACACTGTGTATTTTATTTAAACAGAACATATAAACTGATGTCACACTGGGTTCAAAGTCGTCACGTCTCTGTGTGTTCTGTGTTCTCTTGCTTGTGGCTTTCAGTCAGCAATAAAACACTGGACTCTGAAATATAATTTTACCAAAATAGTGTCAATGTTTGATAAATGGAAAAAGGCTTTGGGACTTAACTGTATACAAACTGATTGATTATTTGCCACCTGTTGATGGATTTATACGTCAGTGGCTGAATGCATAAGTGGACGGTTACTTGGTTGATCGATGGCTGGTTCATTAAATTAGGTTGTTTATTTGATTAACTGATTGTATATGATTTGTTTGGCTGTTAGATGAATAACTAACTTGAGTGTGTGAGTAAATTAGTGAATTAGTTTTATTTTGTGACTGATGGATGAATTGCTGGATATATTTTGTTGTTATTGTTGATTGGTTAGTTGGGTGATTAATTAGTTGATATGATTAGTTGCTCGGTTTAATTGATTTTGATTCAAGAATTTATTGCTCGATTGGTTGATGGTAAATGGATAGAACTACATAATTTTAGTTGGCCGGTCCAGAAGTCCCTGAAAGCACAAAGAGACACTAATCAGTAGATTGATGGTAATACACCAGTGAAAATATCATGCATCATATTATCATGTGTTACCTGCTGCTTTGACTCGCCTTGTCTTTGTTCACAGCTAAACCTTAACCATGCCCCTACTGAAAGACTTGTTTTTTGTTTGTTTGATTTGATTGGCTGACTGACATTTACTTTTAAAGATAAGTGTGTAAACACTTTATGTTTAAACAATAGATAATGTACCTTCATACTGGTAAAGAGATGTTAATCTTTGTTTTTTAAGCTTCAGAGGGTAAGCCATGTGCACAGCCAAGTGCTCCCACATCAGGGATGAGATCTTCCTCCTCATCTTCACCTGACCAGTTCTTAAGCAGCACACCTGAAGATCAGGTAAGAAAAAAAAACACAGAGAAAAAGTAATAAGGATCTTTTAAATAAATGCATATAAGAATATCTAAGTAAAAAACCACTAACCAATATAACCAAAGTAATACAATTGGAAAATTACAGCTGAAGAAATATATATATTTACATCATTTTTCAATTTAAAAGCAGCATCTGATAAGCTAGATGTGAAACCGAGTGATAAACATGATTTTATCATAAACAGAAGCAAAACAGAAAGAATATTTTTGTTACAAAGAAAACTCTCTACACATACAGAATTTAATTCACTCCTTTATTAGATCCCATTTTATTGGATTTTTTTTTAGCTTTTCTATTAAGTCAGCATATAAAAGCAAATTAACTTCTAATATATTTCCCAGAATAAACAATAAAGTAGGGCACTGTTATTTACATTTAGGCATTTGGCAGACGCTCTTATCCAGAGCGACTTACTTTTTTTAATCTCATTATACATACAATTAGGCATATGCTCTTATCCAGAGCGACTTACATTTTTATCTCATTACACATCTGAGCAGTTGAGGGTTAAGGGGTCTTGCTCAAGGGCCCAACAGTGGCAACCCCTGGCCCTGGATATTGTTAATGCCTTATACATATACAGTAAAGATGTTATTTTAGGGCACTGAAAAACAAATGAATATTGCAACAAGCATTAAAGACAATTCAAACAAAGAAAAGTTCTGTGATTAATGACAAATTGCAGTGATAAAATGAATAAAATGTTGTGTTGTAGGAACCTGATAACTGTGGAATATAAACATTTTGTCAAAATGAAAAGGCCAGGCCCATGAAAATAGGGCCAGGGGTAGCTCAGTGGTTAAGGCATTGGACTACGGTTCGGAAGATCCCAGGTTCAAACCCCACAACCACCAAGTTGCCACCTTGAGCAAGGCCCTTAAACCTCAACTGCTCAGATGTATAATGAGATAAAATGTAAGTCGCTCTGGATAAGAGCATATGCCTAATTGTAAAAGAACTTTAAATAAAATTAACAGAGTTTCCCACCAGTCATGTGTGAGTGTTTTTTTATTTTAATCAGAATAGCCACCAATGATGACCCAATGATGTATTTCTTTCACTCTCTTAGAGTTCTTGTTTAGGTGAGAGTGATTTCGAGTGTGGGACAGATGACTTATTGGACTTGAATGCTTCCCTGAAAGACTCTGAGTATTTCAGAGACCTCCAGGCCAGACCTGGTGGAGAGTGTGAGCCTTCTCAGAGTCCCCTGGCTGTGTTTATTGACACAGAGGACAAACCACAGCTCAGTCCAGGATTAGTCTTCTACCCATCGCCCACGCTACACTGTGAAACATACTTAGAAAACCTCTCGTCATCACACAGTAACACCAACCTGCTGTCTGACCAAGGAGAGGTGATGGATTTGGCAGAGAGTTCAGACGAGATGTGCTTGGATGACTTGAACAGCGACAGTTTCCCTATCCTTGTCAGGTCTATGTCCACCTCGCGGAGACACAGCTCAGATGTTCCACTGAATCCACTCGGCCTGGGGAGAAGGTAAGACGGAAAAACAAAATTGCATTTATTCATACAGCATTGTATGGCATGTAGCCTTTTAGATAAGCTTTGGGTCCAACAGGAAGTAAACTATGTTGTACATAGGGGTGTAAAGATGGTGTATTATGGCATATTGTTGTTTGCAAGGCTCTTAGTTTAATATGGCTGTGCATTGAGCAGGGTCCATAATAAACATATAAAAAGCACTTATACCCCAATCAGCCATAAAATTACAATGCAAAACTTAATGCCCAGTATTGTGTGCTCCCTGGGTGGCTCTGGCCCCTGTGGGAGTGGCTCCACAGGCTGTCTGGGGGTTTGCTGTGATGTCTGGCACCAGAAAGTTAGCAGCGGATCCTTTGGGTGCTGTGGGTTGTGGGATGGGCCACTATGGATCAGACTTGTTTGTCTGGGGCATCCCATGAGAGCTTGATTGGATTGAAATCTGGGCGTTTGGATGCCTGGTGCATGATGGGCTATGGTGCACTGGGTGCTGTGTATCTTTCTATTGTAGCCAGCACGGACCTTTTTCCTGATTTGTGCTGTATTTCCTTTTCTGCTGGATCAGACCAGACGGGTTGGCCTTGGCATGGATGAGCCTTAGGTGCCCATGATCCTGTCACCAGTTTACTGTGATATAATTGTTTATATAAACGTTGTAGTTATTGTTGGTCATTCAGCTGCTCCCAGCAAGGGAACGCCACAGCAGACTATCCGGTCCACACATACGAGCTTGGCACAGGTTTTACTTCCTGACGCAACTCCCCCTTTTTATCCGCGCTTGGGACCGGCTCTGCATCTAGTGGCTTGGTTTTGGGAACTGGCTGGGAATCGAACCTGTGCCCTTTACATGTGTATAATTAATAATCAATGTTAATGTTATTAACATTATTAATATATGATGTATATATTAGTGCTTCTGCAAAAATTATGTGCTTTTTTTCTTTCTTTCTTCTTTCTTTCTTATTTTTATGTGTGTGTGTGTGTGTGTGTGTGTGCAGTATGTGCGCATATATATATTATGATATCATATGATATATATGATTTCATTCAAACTGAAACTCAAGCACATAATGTTTCTTCATAAAACTGTTAAAACAGAACAAGAACAGTTTTGCATGTTCACTCATTCGTGTGAAGTGACACACTGCTGCTGAGCAAAAGAGGAACCAGTTAATATTCAAAGAGTGCACTAATGACACACCCAAACACCCACAACTGCAGAGTGACAAAATACTGGACCAGTGTAATAACAGAAGATGGTTACTCAGAACCCAGTATATGCAACACCTGCCTGTTTGTCATTAAATCAGACTTCATGCTCCTCTTGTCTTTTTTCATAATGATGCATTTCATTGTCACACCACAGCATGGCTGTATTTAGTATTTGCTTTTGGCCACATCCACAAATCTCCCTAAAAAATACCAAATCTGATGGCAATTTAACCTGTAAAGGGCGCCACCTAACTGCAGTGTGTGCCTCAGCCATGCCAGCTGCCACAACTATAAAGAGTTTTAAACAAGTATTAATTTTTGGTATACACTGGAATAAATAAGTGGTTGGTATATAAAATCCCAGTAACTCGCAGCAAATTCCACAGTCTGAAGCTAATTGGTCGAGGTGCATTTTAGTGAGTCTTGTCTATAGTTTTAACATTTATGTGTAATTAGTGTGTATTTTTTGTGTGTTAATGTGTGTGTAGGTTTAGTCTGGACACCAGGAGTGTAGACAGTGATGGAGAGCAAGATGACCAGAGCCAGTCTCAGAGCTCGGTGGAGGAGTTCACTTCATGTGGAGAACCAGAGCTCATCAAATCCCCAGTACGGCACAATCTATACAATCTGTAATACTCATTAATATACACATACATAAACACACACACACACACACACACACACACAAACACAGACTCACAAATTACATTGCTCCTATCAGCCGTCCACCCAAGAGAGGATGTATTCCAGATCTGAGATTGTGTCGCCAGTTGAAAAGTCTCAAGCTGAGAGGGTCTCACGTATCCTGGAAACTTCCAAACAAGCAGCCCGAGCTTCAGGAGGTGAGGAGCTGATTACACACACTTACACTCCCCCTGATCTCCAAGTACACTACAGCCAGCAGGTTTTATTACGGTACATTTTATTTAACAGCACTTCTGATCGTAGTACAGGTGCAAATCACACAAATCTGCATACAGTATATTACATGACATTATTGTTTCCATAGTAACAGTTCATTCGCATAGACTTGGATGCTTTACATAAATGGATAAAAAATGGAATAAAGAAGTTTACACTTTATTCATTTTTCAGTAACATGACAAGCTGCATTTTTCTTTTGTTTAAAAAAAAGGTTAAGCGTGAGGAAAAAAGGATGGATATGTTTAAATACTGTAAATATGAATAATATTAGAGTGGGTCAAAACTTACCTTTACTCTGGCTGTAGAATTCAGTTTCATTCATTTTTAGAAAAGACAAATACATAATCTTGTAGCTTCTCAATACACTTTGTATAACAAGCGTTCATACAGCCTTATTAAAAATGTTTTAGGCCGGATTGCAAGCCACAAATGCACAACTGTCTTCACTTCTTCATCAGAAGTGAGTCTTGTCCTTCTAAGGCTGGTTTCAGGAGATCAAACAGATAAAAGTCAGATGGATCAGGACTATAGAGAGGATGCTTAACACCTTAAAAACAACATTTTTGCTGAGTGTCGACAGGGTGGGCAGAAGTGTGCGTATGGTACATTGTGGAAGATCACAGCGCCCTTGGATAGCAGTCTTCTTCGTTTAATCTGAAGTTTAGGCTTCAGCTCTTCAATAAGCATCTCACTCTAACGAGCACTGTTGAATGTTGAACATTTTTTTCCTGATAATGTTCCAATACTTAAGAATCCCAGAAAACCAATTTTTTATTAGATTTCTTCAAATCAATTTTCTAGCTGATAGTTGACTTTTTACCTTTTTTTGGTTTGGCAATTTACATTCTATAATCTTAATCTGGCATTTACTCTCAGGCTCATTGTGATCAATCCATATTGCGTCAAAAGTATTGACTCTCTTTAAGAAACTTTCACCTTCCTTAGAGTATTGGTCCACATTTTGTTCGCAGATATCCAAACACTTCTGTTTATCCTCTTCTGTGAGTTGTTTCAGCACCAGGTACACCCTCAGACCACAAAAAAACAAATCACTGAACATTGCTTTTCTTTCGTGCAAATCACAAGTAGGGCATCTATTTTGGTTCTGCAGTTACAAATGAACCGATGTAACACGATCACACCTTCACAGCAGTGACTGGAGAAACATCAGCCTTGAATGGAAAGTGCTCATAATATAACCAGAGTGCAGATTATTTTTGACACACCCTTATAAATATTATAATAATATTATTTCATATTATTTCATTTATTAAGCTTTTAATATAGCCTGTAGTTATTATAAAAAATAATACATTTTGGGATGGCGAGACTCCAGTGGTTGCCTTACACCACATTTATTGTCCAGTAATTTCCTCAAGTGTTTCATTCCTTACATATTTTAATCTAAACTATATATTTAAATCATTGGATTGTTTTGTATTTTATATTTATATTTCTTTTTTTTGGTTTTTAATTTTACGTGAGAAGGGTTTTTAAAATGTTAAATTTTTCAGACTGAGAAATGTTGTTTGTCTGTTTTAGAGGAACATGACTCAGATGAGAGTTTACGCTCAGCAGAAGGACAATGTCACATGTAAGTTCAACACATTTATTGTCCATTACACAATCTAGATTTATTGTGCTAAACCCAAACATTCATATGCATATTTATTGGGACTGGTGTTTCCAAATTGTTCGTAGTGTGTGAGTGAGCCTGTGAGTGTGTGCATGCTTTTGGGTGTGCGATGAATTGCCACCCTGTCCAGGGTGTACCTTGCCTAGTGCCCTGAGTCCCCTGAGATGTGCTTCAGGCCTCCCACGGCCATGAACAGGAAAAGCAGTACAGAGAATAAGTGGGCCAAACCCCAGCTATTGGCTTTTGTGTTAGATTTACTCAATAGTGCTTGAATTTTATTGTTTGTTTTTGCATTTACATTTTTGCTGGGTCAAATCCCTGTGAACCATCTGCTAAACTGGGATTCTGATTCAGATTAGAATCAATCTACGTTGTGATGTAGATAACCTCCCACACATAACCTGTAACACACATGTAGCTAAACATGTAACTATACTTTTTATTTTACGCTAAGTTGGTACCATCAAGCATGTAGTGTATCTTTAAAGATTTACATTTCAAAGTTCCCATTAGAAGATTCCAATTTCTGCCACAAGCTCCACCCTAGTACTGTAACTGAATAAGAGGTAGCATTAGCAAGGACTGTCATGACCGTCTGGCCTTCCACTGCTTAAAGCCCAATTTTTACATTATAAATACATGTAGATAAGATTATACTTATACAGATTTTTTTACATGATTTGGTATGCAAAGAAGCCTATTTAAAAAAATGAAAAATTTTATACCAGCCATTAATGTTTTTTTTTTTTCTTTTTAAGTACAACATGATTCAGTTCCTTACAAGAGATTTATCTGACTGTCTTGGTGCTTGTTGATTTCTTATCCTAACACAAACAAACCCACCAGAACGTAACACATAATTTTTTTGAATTAAAGTCATGGCTCAATCCAGCGGTTCCCAGGCCTGCTCAGGGGGTCCTCCATGACCCGAACCAATTGCTTGGGCAAATATTTTTCTGTCATGTTGTACATAATTTTTAGCGCATCTGTGAAATTATAATCTAAGCTTTATTATAAATACATTTTCAGATGAAATATAGCTATGAAAGGTACAAAAGATAATACATACCCTCCTAATGATGAGAATAAGAACACTTTAACTACCTCTATCATGGATGTGTTTATTCATTCGTATTTACCCCCCAAATTGTGTTTGATTAGTTGATGAGCTCATGCATATGAACACATACTATATTTTAGTGTTTTCTCTCTTTGGTAATAAAAATATTCTACTTGTTCTTAATTTTCTTTTCCTATTTTTATGTGTTTTTTTGGGGGTGAAATTTCCATCCTGAAGCAGAATTCAAGTTTCAAGAGACAGTTCCAGCAGTATTTTGTTCAGTATTCCAATGTTTTGAGTACATTGTAATTTTTTGGTGCGGAAACTCTTGATAGGAAAAAAAAGATAAAGCAACGATAAACATATAATACAAGAATAAATAGAAGAAGGATTTAAGCTAATAGACTTTAACACTGTAACACCATAACTATTATGCTTGGGAGCCTTGCAATTACACTGTGGAATCTGCAACTCAGGATTTGTGATTGAATCATTGTTTTATAACGACTCTCCGAAATGAATCAACCAGAAGGATTCAAAATTAATTCGCAATCAATAAATCACCCAAAATTCATCACATTGAACAAAAATGCATTTTCAGACACTGTCCTTTTGTTTCCTTTACAGAGAAATCAGTGTGACAACTGTTTTATCAAATGCGCTCCACAAAACAAATTATTATTTTTTTGCCTTATAACATTTACACGTTTTATATTCAGTACATTGAACATTGAAAAAGAGACGAAACACAGTAAGCTTGTATATTCTGATACACATACAGTACTGTACTACACCAGTAGTTATCTCTCCACCTACTACTGTGCGCAAATATCCACACACCTACACACCCGTACACACACACCTACACACCCGTACACCCACACCCACACAGACACACACGTGCGTTTAGTATCTGTGTCTTGTTTGTCCTAGGCTGATGGTACAGAAAGTTCTGCATGAGCTTAAGCTGTATCATTGGTAAGTAAACAAAGTGACAGGAGCCTGCTATATCTGGCACACACACACACACACACACACACGACTATCCTCTAGGCTTAAACAACCACTCTGCAGCATGCAAAGCCTAGTTGCCACAAGTCTGGTTAGCATTAAAGTAGACGTTCACCCAGAAATAAAACACACACTAGTAGAGTCACGCTTATTGTCTGTAAATACCATTATATTGTAGCTAACAATCGATGGAAGTTTATAGCTTTCAGTTTAGCATGGGATCACTTTTCAAAGTGATTTGAATACTCCATGTGTTTTCTATGTACTGTTCATGAAGTGCTCCATGATAAACTGAGGCTATACACTTAAAAAACAAACAAACACCAACCGCCGAACCTTGCTCAATCCATGCATTACATTTTTGGCTGCATGATTTCATTAGTCATGCTAATATTAAAATGTGAAGCTTCACTCTTATATCTTGCTGCTTTTCATCACTGCACTCAATTTTAAAACTAAAATAAATCCTCTAATCTGGCATGAGCACTATGAGTGTTTCTGAAATGATTTCCTGGCCAGGTTGTCTCTGTGGTTTTCACTCTCATTTGTGTGATACAGTAAAGGTGTGTGTGTGTGTGTGTGTGTGTGTGTGTGTTTGTGTCTATGTGGTCCATAGGGCAAATCATAGAACCTCAAGTGCTGACAGGAAAGAAAATGTCACCTGGTATGAATTTCTCTCCATCGAGTAAGTTTTTTCTCCTATATGCACTTTAAAACCTAAAAACAGTGGAGGCATGGCCTGTGTGCTTTGATACTAGTCAAGGAGGTGTACCCTCTGTGTTTTAGTTTCAGTGAAGAAGGCGTGGCCACTGTGATTAAGAAATAGTCAAGGACGTATGCCATCCTCGAGTAAGAAACAGTCAAGGAGATGTGGCCTCTATAGATAGGTTAGAGTGAAGGAGACTAATAATGAATATTATATATACAGTGAGGTCAATAAGTATTTGATCACCCTGTGATTTTGCAAGTTCTCTTACTTAGAAATCATTAAGGGGTCTATAATTTTCAGCAGAGGTGCATTTCCACTGTGAGAGACAGAAAATAAAAAAAAAGAAAAAATCCAGAAATCACATTGTATGATTTTTTAACAATTTGTGAATTACTGTGTCACATAAGTATTCGATCCCTTGCTTATCAGCCAGATTTCTGACCCTCAAAGACCTGTTATTTTGCTTTAAATAGTTCAGCTACACTCATGATTCTTAATTAGTAGCACCTGTTTGAGGTCATTAGCGGTCATAAAGACACCTGTGCGCCCCACAATCAGCCAAAGTCTGAGTAGCAACGTGGACAAAACTAAAGAGCTGTCAAAAGACACAAGAGACAAATTTGTAGACCTTCACAAAGCTGGAAAGGGCTACGGGACAATTGCCGCTTGGTGAACAAAGAACAACTGTTGGAGCAATTCAAAAAAGTAAATCAGAAAATGGAAGAGGCTAATGATGACTGTCAATGTCCCACAGACTGGAGCCCCACGGAAGATCTCTCCTCGTGGGGTATCAATGATGCTAAGAATAGTGGAGAATCAGCCCAGAACTACACGGGAGGAGCTGGTCAATGCCATGAAGAGAGCTGGGACCATCGTTTCCAAGGCTACTATTAGTAATACACTAAGACGTGATGGTTTAGAATCTTGCATCGCACGGAAGGTTCCCCTGCTTAAGTCAGCCCATGTCCACGCCCGTCTGAAGTTTGCCAGGGACCATCTGGATGATCCAGAGGAGTCATGGGAGAAAGTCCTGTGGTCAGATGAGACCAAAGTAGAACTTTTTGGTCTTAACTCCATTCTCAGTGTTTGGAGGAAGAAGAATGATGAGTATCATCCCAATAATACCATACCTACAGTGAAGCATGGGGCTGGAAGCATAATGCTCTGGGGGTGTTTCTCTGCTCAGGGGACAGGACGACTGCACTGTATTAAGGAGAGGATGAACGAGGACATGTATTGTGACATATTGGAAAAAACCTCCTTTCCTCAGTCAGAGCATTAAAGATGGGTCGTGGCTGGGTCTTCCAACATGACAATGACCCAAAGCACACAGCCAGGAAAACCAGGGAGTGGCTCCATAAGAAGCATATCAAGGTTCTGGAGCGGCCTAGCCAGTCTCCAGACCTAAATCCAATAGAAAATCTTTAGAGGGAGCTGAAACTCTGTGTTGCTATTCGACAGCCCCAAAACCTGACAGAGAAGATCTGTATGGAGGAGTGGGCCAAAATCCCTCCTGCAGTGTGTGCAAACCTGGTGAAGAACTACAGGAACCGTTTGACCTCTGTAATTCTTAACAAAGGCTTCTGTACCAAATAATTTTTTTTTTGACTCAAGTGATTAAATACTTATTTGACACAGTAATTCACAAATAAATTGTTAAAAAATCATACAATGTGATTTCCGGATTTTTCTTTTTAGATTCTGTCTCTCACAGTGGAAATGCACCTGTGCTGAAAATTATAGAGCCCTCAATGATTTCTAAGTAAGAGAACTTGCAAAATCACAGGGTGATCAAAAACCTATTGACCTCACTGTATATATATTTACAAAAATAAACTATGAATTGCATGCATATTTCCACTCTCTAACTATTTTACTTGGAGGCCAGTGTTTTCTCTCTTTAAAAATGTTCAAACTTTCCCTCACATATTTTAAAATCTTTAGGAATGAGGAAGAGGAGGAGAGAGTGGAAAGGCCAGAGAAGGGCACTAAGGTGAAGCGCACCCTGAGCTCGTTGAGAAACCGAATGACCGGATCATTTAACAAAGACAAGGTGAGGATGCATACACTCATGCTGATTTGTTATTCTGCAGGATAACACACTTCCTCTGTGTTTCAGCACCATGCTTTGGTTTACAGGAAACATTGCTGCAATACGTGCTGTAACTTCCTGTTTTTTTTTGGTTTTTTTTGCATACATGAAATCTTGAGTAATAAATACATGTGAATGCATGACAGAATTAATTGGAATGTCCAAGAGTGGGGGTTAATGGTAAGTTGAAGATAAATAAACTGTTAGGGTAAATGGAAGATGGATAAATAATCAGAAAGATATAAATATGGGCACTAGAGGGTGGATGAATGGGTGATGGATGAGTAAACAAAGGGATAAATGTATGGTTGATGTGATAGTTGGATGTTAGAATGGCGTGAATAGATGGGTGAAAGAATTTAGGGGATGACTAGAGGGATAAATATATGGCTGGTTGGATTTAGAGAGGTTAGCGCTGTGATAATTAGTGGTAGGATTGCTGGGTAGTCTATGCGTGGGTGGATGAATGGATGGATTTAAGTTTGGTAGCTCATGTGAAGGATGATACGAACTAGATGTATAGACAGAAAGACAAGGATAGATTTATGATGAATAGATGAAGGGATGGATGGATGATTATGAAATGAAGCAGTGGATGGTTGATTTGTGGTAGGATGGACAGATGGATGGATAAATGATAATTAAAACGTTATGCCCCTGAACACGCATGCAATTTCCTATGCATTATATCTCACATTTACATGGCACACATAACAGTAAATTAACATATAGATTAGAGTATGTTCTTTTCTGTTATGTTTCTGTTCCAGGGTAAGAACCGTGAAAAAGAGCAGCAGAAAGAGAGAGACAGAGAGAGGGAAAAGGAGAAAGAGAGAGAAAGGGAGCTGAAGGGGGACACTTGCACGGTTAGCAGCAGCTGTAATGGCCACCAGCTTGTGCGTGGCTCTTTCTCGAGCCGAGCCACATGCTCACTGTGCAGCAAGACCCTGCAGAGGAAGCATGGTCTGCAGTGTGTCAGTGAGTACTAAACACACAGCCACCACACACATGCACACACACTGGCATATGTCTGCATGTGCACAGGGCTCCTGCATGCACTTCACAAACACACACACTCACACACTCACACAAACACACAGCATTAACCACAGCTACTGTTACCAAAATCAGTCTGTTTGTTTTCCACCTGCGGCCATGAGTTTTTCTTCCCACCAAGCAAAGCTGCATGTAGTGTCTGCATAAAGCTAAAATCCCAGTGTGTCGAAAAAAATCCCTCAGGCATAATCTCTAATACCTTGTTAGAAGAGATTAGAAAGTATCTCACCAACTATAATGAGCTGTAATAATGCACTTGAATATGAAAGAGTTAATTCGATGCATGGCCACCACCTCAGCGTAGTCAGTCAGCAAGGAAATCTGCAAGTCTGTTGTTTGCTTTTTTGAGTCTTGCAACTTAGATAGAAAGGTTAATGTTGCTAGGAGCTGCTTTTACGAAATAACAGCCCAGCTTCGTGCAAAATGAAGGTATTGATCATTATCACTAGCATCATGTGACCTCATTTTTAATACATTTGTTTTTTTCAGCTATTATTTCCTGTGTAGGAAACCCTCATATATATTCCTTAGTATCCTGTTAGATAAGATGCATTTAAGTGTTAAGTTATACAAGGTTTATAGTGTAATAATAATACAATTACTGCACTGACAGACATATATTTCTCACCCCCACCCAGGCTCCACCTCTGATTGTGTGCATGCTAAACTTTTTATACTGTAGATATTGTTCAAGCACCTTTACCTAGCATGCTAAAGCTCTGCTTTTCACTTTTTATTTAGACACAAAAGCATTCATCTTTGTGCTTGTTAATCAAACTCACTAATAAACCAGACAGAAAACAAAAAGAGGATTTGTGTCATGGCAAAACTCAACAGGTTACTGTAAACCTTTGAGGATTAGAGATGTTTGTTAAAGTAAGAAATAAGAAATACAGCTGTGAGCAGTGATTAAGCTTGAGAATAATATGATGTCATGTACTATGGTGATAGATTCCATTTATTAATTTATTTTTATAAAAAAAATAAAGGGGTTGGGTCCATGTGTAATCAGAAGGAATACATGTAATGTATGTAAGTATGTAAATACTCATTTATGTAAATAGTCTATACTCAAAAACATTTTACAGTTATGTTGTGTTAGTGTGTGCTTTTCTTTTTGCTGGCAGAGACTAGCGCAAAACCTTTTTAGACTATGCTAAATCAATGTGCCAAACATACTGTAAGCTGTACAAATGCTTCTATGAAATTTAAATTCAAGTGTGCTTTAAATTAAATGCCTGGTGCACATACTAAACATAGCTAATTGTCTGCTGTAAAGCTGAGAAATGAAAAAACTTTTTTTATTATTTCTACCGCACAAAATAACTGCATTTAAAAAGTATGAGAACACGTAAACACTGGCAGTCATTTAGAGAAAGTGTGAGTTCATTTTGTCACTCTTACTTCCTTAGTCAGATGAAACTTTTTGCAGCATAGCAGTTTTTCACACCTCATTGTTTAGAAGAAAGGGGAAATAAATGTCCTCGGTGTCCATTTGTTCTTTTTTTAAATTTACAAAAACCCACAGTGGTTTTAAACAGCAAGAGGGAAAGTTTCCTGTGCTCATTTCATCCAGTGTAAAGTGTGCTTTCAAATACTTTTCCTTTCAGACATGCTCAGATGGAGTGAATGTAATCTGGTATGCAATAATATACTGTACTGGCGTGAAGTGATTGACTTGGTGTGTTGAATGTCAGTCAGGTCACTGTTGCTTATATGATACAGAAGACTTATTACTACAGACTTTAAAGAGATGCAATCACATGTTTTATGTTTTTAACCTGGATCTTAAAACGTCTACATTTGGAAAGCTTTATTTATAAAAGTTTGGGTGTGCTGGTCTATAATTAAATAAAAAAATAAATGAGTCCGTATTTATTAAGCATCTCAGAATCACTTGTAGGAATCGCGCTCAAATTTCATTTAGAACTGAAATAGTCCTTCCTCAGTGTGGGATATAAAGTTATTTCTAAAGCTTCCTGTTCTTACTTTCGCCGAGGAAAGCGTGTGACGTCACTTTTTACGACACTGAGAGTCGTAAAGTAGGCTGCATGTTAAAGTGGGTATTGTATTTTTTATTTTTATTTTTTTTACATGTTTTTGTATTTTTAAACGATGGAAAAACGAAATGGTTAAATCACTGGCAGTTGTGTAAAAGCTTTATGCACACCGACAAAACTTTAACATAGATGTGTGACTCGGCAGCATGACCTTATTCTAATCAGACTGCTCCCATCACAACAGTTTAAAGGCCCTATAACAGAGCTGTGTAGGACTGTCGAAAAGAAAAGCGAAACCGGGGAGAGCGTTTTGCTTGCGGAGGAGTGTGAAACACGGAGATACGCTGTGTTAATGAAGTGAGGAAGTGCTGCTTATAACAGAGAATATAAAATAAACAATTGTGCACGTTCAAATAATCTAACATAAATATATAAAATGTATATAAAGATATGATTATTTTAATGTGTGTGCTATGGATGATGCTGACGACTCCATGAATTCAGCGGGTTTTCATTGATTTGAATGAATTCTGCGCTGTAAGATTAGGGTTAAATGTTTAGTAAGTCAGTGTTACTAAAACGTCTCTCCTCCGCGCGCGTCTCTGCCTGAACACTATGTCCTCGCTACTTCTAAACAGTTAGGACACCTCCAGGGCCCTCCTACATTTTGGTGAAGATAGGAGTGATTTCCTATTCTAAGAATTTTTTTTATAAATAGTTCTACTTCCTAGTGCTGAAAATTGGATCAAAATGACGTCATTCTGAGAATTTTTGGCCAATTAGGAGTAATTTCATACTCTGAGATGCTAAGTAAACAGAAGCCCTGGTCACATTTAAACCAAATAAGTTCTCTTTTTATAATGCATAAAATGTAACCTGGCTTAGTGGTTCACTCTGTCGCCCCACAGCTCCAAGGTTGGGGTTTGAATCTCGTCTGCGAGTTCTCTCTAAAAACATTGGTTGATTATGGTTTTTAAATTTCCCGTAGTGTGTGATTATGTAAAATGTTACCTCACTGTGGGGAGCCTTAGCATGATCTCGTGTAGGGAGCATGCTGTATTTCAGTCTGTGTGAGATCATGCTGTGCTGTATTTTAGCACAGGTGACAAATCTCATTTGTCACCAGTGCTGTATACGTATATGTTGGTTGTGGTTAAACAAATTGAAGAGATTCACAACTTGTGCGCTGTGTCAAATAGAGGCTAGTTGACTAGCAGGTTGATGTAATGTTAGCTAACTAGTAAGCTAGCTAATGTCATTGATAATTATGATATTATTAGGAACCCTAATTATAAAGATCATCTAATTAGCTCACAGTTAAGCTCTAAGACTCTTGACACTTTTATATAATAAGAGGATGGATTACACGTGTTTTAACCTCAGGGGCTTAATAATGAACTGATGGAAAATTCCAGATGAGTGGGATTAAAAGGTGCAAGACAAGGAAATGCTCCTCATCTGCAAGATAATGTGGACTTTTTGATCTTGAAATGTGCTTGTGAAAGACGAAACTGAAACAGTCTACCCATAAAGGAAAGGGGAATATCTGATTTAGGATTCAGCAGTGACAAGAGCTGCTTAGACAGAGTGATGAACAGTATATTTGTTGCTCGGGTTTGAAACTGCATTTCCAAAGAGAGCTTTTCATGTTTATGTTAAGTCATACAGGCTGACAAAAGCCATGATCACTAAGGAACAAGCAGGCGTTTAAACGCATCACCCAGCATGTCTGGGGAATATGATGTATAATCGTTTAGCGGGATTTGCTTACTTAACAATTCGAGCTAATATATTTCAACAGGATCGATGTTGTTCAAGCTGAAGTTGGAAAGCTACTGTTTACTGTCATCAGTCACAGAGATTTAAAAAGCAGGAGACACAACACAGTAAATCTGCACACACAAATGACACGTTTATAAATTCTTATTTACAATCCTGAGTAATTTAAGACATTTTCAGTCCATGTACTGTTATGTCAAAGTTATGCATAAATTGAATTGGTTTCAGTCCAATTTCGAGGTTGGTTTAAGCAATTCTGCTGCTTTTTTATTTATTAATTAAACAATCACATCATATTGACACTTATATACACCAATAATACACCAATAATGTTAATGATATGTTCAAAATATTAACATAATATTATCATATACATATATCAATATATAATGTATAGCAATACATTTGAAATTAAAATATTTATCCAAAAGTCTGGACACACCTTGTAATTGAATGTTCTTGTTTAGTCATTTATTTTATGCATTCTATATATTCTGGAACAATACTGGTGATGAAAACTATGAAATAACACATATGGCACTATGTAATTAAGGAACAACAATAATATCAACAGTTAGTTGATATATATATTGTACATATATACATACTACTAGTCAAAAGTTTAGATAAACCTTCTAAATCTTCTTTTCTGATGTTTTTTCTGCCTGAAGGCATCCAAAATATGCAATAATATC
The DNA here is from genome assembly GCF_024256425.1 of Clarias gariepinus. NCBI lineage: Eukaryota > Metazoa > Chordata > Actinopteri > Siluriformes > Clariidae > Clarias > Clarias gariepinus. The sequence continues at coordinate 18,166,889 of NC_071114.1, read as the reverse complement.
TTTGGGACAGTTGATATTGAGATGTGTTTGCTACTTATGCTTTGTAAAGTCTTTATGAGAGCCAGTTTCATCCTGGTGCTTGACGGGTTTTGCAAAATGCACTTGCCACTACTTTTCTTGCAAGAACCTTTTCACAACGGCTAAACTTTGTGTCTTAAAGTAACCACTGACAATTGTTGTTATTTACAGTAATTAAAATAATAATGCCATATGTGTTACTTCATAGTTTTGAAATAATCTAGTATTGTTGTAGGTTTTAGAAATAAATCCAAACACACACACACACACACACACATATATATATATATATATATATATATATATATATATATATATATATATATATATATATATATATATCACGTTTTCTTTCTCTACTCTACTTACTAACTTACTTACTTACTTCTCTTACTAACTGTACATTTTAGCAGCCATAACCCAATAGCCCCTTCACATTCTTTCTTTTTTGTTTGGTTGCAGATGCAGCTATTCTATAACTGTTAAATATACGTCTTCTTACAGAAAACATCACCACAACACTTATAACATAAGGACACTTTTTTACACTCTGTGCCCTACAAGTCGATCTGTAACAAAACGTTATTTTAGAAACTGTACTATCTTCTGTTTTCATTATCAACTCTTTCTAACTCTTTCGGATTCGCCAATAGCGTTGTATTTTTATTATTACTATTATTATAAACAGCACCGACTAACTCGTTAAACCTTCGGAATGCGCCGTTTTCGCTCCCACAATGCTTTGGGAGATGTAGCGAGGACAGAGGGTGAATCACACGCCTTCACATTGGACAGCTAGTGGACTACATAGGGTATAGGGGTCAGTATCGGAAGGTGGAGGAATGTAGTGCGGGAACATAGGGAGATGGGTGAGATTTGGGACAGGGCCGAGATAAATCCACAGCTATCCGCGAGAGAAGCAGCAGGATTACAGGCGGCTCTGAGGCAGAAGCGGTTGTCAAACAGAGCTGTTTTGACTTTTAAATAAAATCCTGAAGATAAACTGTGTAGATGTAAGCGGGATTGCGGAGTTACACCGCTCAGGTGTGTCTCACTCATACACACGCTGCAGGTGCGTTTAATGTGGGAGTGTGTGTGCGCGCGCAGAGCTCGTGTTGTTTAACGCTTATCATTATTAGCCAAGCGTTTCGGCCTGATTTGTATATTGTTTTATAATCCTTGTTTGTGTAACACAAAACATCCTGACTGCGTCTAAAACAGTTTTGTACACGATTACGCCATAAATTCAATTGTTATTATGTTTATTTATATAATTTTATTTTTTATTTTTATTGTACGCCTCACCTGTTCACCGTCATTACGCTTAATATGTAATCACGTTAGCTTTAGCTTTAGCCAAAGAGCCCGGCTAATCCTTGGAGGTTATTTTGCAGATTTGGCAGACGTATTGTTTTATTTTAATACTTTCAAACAAGAATTTTCTTGAAATGTTTTACTTTGGCTAATGATTGTTGAGCACTAAATATTTACAAATGTTAACGCTAGCTAGCATAACTTAAAAACATTCAAAGTGACTGGAGGGCTGGGTATGGCAGGTTAGCATATTAGATCAGAATACTTGGTGGTCGCTTTTTTATGACGCATTCGATGCTACGAAAACAAACCCGTAAAAATAAACAAACAAACTTGGATAATATTTTTTTGCAGGCTCTCTTTTTATGCGGTACTTTTTATTTATTTATTTTTTAATGATTGTTGTCCCAGTATTGAAAGCCACTTAGAGGTATTTGTTGATTTATGGTAAACTAATGTGTGTTTATTCAGTTAAATGCTCTCTACAGGTCATAGTGTGTCCTGCCCTTAGGGGTGATATCTTGCACTAAAATAGCAGCTTGTTTGCACTAAACATAGTTTGTGTATTTTTCTATCACCGTGTGGTGAAAAGTAAATGCTTGGGTTTGTTGTTTGAAAATGTGGTCATGTTTGTGTGTGTTGATTGTGACTTTTTCGAGGTTGTTCAGTGTCTGAATGTGGCACTGTCAAATTGAAGCAAAAGGTGATGTGGTTCTTATGAACTCAGTATCTGAGTTTCTCCATGAGTAAGAGTCAGTAATTTTATCTACCAGTCAGACTTGTCAGATGTTTCCCCAGTAACGATCCACAAATTTGTACACATGGCAGCTTGTTTTCCACAGTATTGTCTTGGTTGAAGTAAAAGGGCATAGGTGAAGGATGCAGTGAGAAATCTTTTATAGATTAAGAAAATAAGGCTCTTGATAAGCACTTCATTCTTCTCTATGTTTAGCTAGTTACACTCCAATGAAACTGCATTTCATTGCCGGTCACACTCCGATGAAGACCATGAAGTTCCCTCTGTTTCCCAAAAATATCAAATAACGTGGAACGAAAAATGTGCATTAATCAAGTTTGTACTACTTCCAGCCATGCCTGTGTCACTTCCTTAAAATGTCCATGATGGTGTCACAAATTTTATCACGCTTTTATTATGCGTTCCCCAGTTCCATTGTCTAATCAGATCACACGCTTGATATGTTGTTGCGGCCGGCAGGTTGGTATAAATACCTCGACACACAAAGGGATGGTGTGAGGAATTTGATTCTGTATTTATGCTAAATCCTGTAAACGTGTCATTACCGTGAACTTGATGCTTGCACAACATAAATGTGGTAAGCACCAGAAGAATGGCATCAACCTACCATGGTCATAGCACAAGCCTGAAGAGGTTGTAGTGAGGGCTCCATTAAAGTAGCAACAACATAGTGACATCCCAATTAAACTTGGTCAGAATGCCATTAGAACATGTCCAAACAAAACTAAACCAAAGCACAAGTTGTACAAGCTCTTATTGTGTTCACTCAATTTTAAAGACTTTGTGAGAACATGGCTCTGTGTCATGGGGGTTTAAGCTGCTGTGAAGTTTGTTTAGCTTTGAGGGAGTGTCTCATGTCTCAAAGGCTAATATTTAGTCACTAATACAGTATATTGTCAGTCAAGCGCTGCCAGTCTGACTTTGTGTTGCAAAAGGAAATACATGGATGCTTCATGTTCTCATTGTCCACATAAAAAAGAGCTTTGTTTTGTATCATAAAAAAATAAAATGTTAATAGGTTTTTCAAGAAATAAAAATCAACAAAATGTAAAATTTTGTTTTTTTTTCATTTATCATTTTCAATTTCAATTTTTGAAATTGTTTTCAAACAGATTTTTGAGAAAAACGTATTTTTTTCATTTTACGTTTTAGTTTATTAAGTATTGTAATACGTTATATTGTATGAAATATCTAATCCTTCATTTAAAGTCATCCTTGTTTCTCCGCTTAAATTTCTTAGATATTAATTGCTGACATTTTTCCCCTCACATCAGCATTTCTTGGCCTTGCTGTGTGCTGGACCGAGTGGTCACATGGTGCTGCACTTTGCAAGTCTGTGCCTCTGTATTAACACGCTTCACTGCGTTTCCTCCCTTTTTTCTCTCTCATGAACACTTTTGTTTAGTTGCAGACTTGTGCTGTGCTACTTTTGTGCAACCTGGAAACACTTTTATGCATTTTTAGTTAAAATGAAAAACATGTAGCTGATGGAAAAGTCGATTAACTGAAAGCCAAAATACGTGGCATGTGTTTTTTGCTTCTGGGAGTCCTGGTCTTGTGAGTTAGTTGTAAATGAGAAGGAGGAATAAATTTAGTTTTTTTTTTCAGTTTTCTTCACTTTTCCTTGGCATACATCTGAGAAAGAATAGTTAAGATGTGTCTTTTGTCTTTACTCGTAGTAGTTTCTCGCGTACTATTGGATTTTCTTGTTAGCAGTGATGTCTACTTTTGTCCATGTCTGAAGTCTAAATGGTTAAGTGTCTCCTCAGGGTGTTTGGATCATGTGATGTAATAAAATGAATATAAATTGTCCTTAAGAAGAATTTTTTATTTTTTTTCTTGGAAATGTAAAAGTGGAAGTTGGGGGATTCATTTATTCATTCATTCATTTAGATTCATCTAAATCTAAATTTAGTTTTAGATTATTGTCATGTTAAGTGGTTAAAATTGGCAACCAAAATAGTGGTGAGATGTCTAATTTGTAATTAAATATTTTACTTTCTAATAGACATCTTTATTTGCTAGGAAAAAGTCTCATGACCAATTATGGAAACTGAAATTAATGTTTAAGACAGTGAACAATAGCAAATTTAACATAAGCTCGGATGTTGCATGTCTTGGTGAAATCCAACTGTTAGATTAGAATTCATTAAGGGTTGTTATAATTTTTATGAAATGAGTCTTCATTATAAGTGCCAAAGAGGTACATCTGTTTCTCCACCATTTAAGACCACCATTTTTTTTTATATTTTTTTTTTTGGTGTCTTATTAATTTCACGAGAGATCCGGTTCCAGCGGATGACCCTAATCATAGATCTTTAATATGTTGATGGCATAGTTTCTGTTTCCTCTTAGATATGAAGCTTCATATATTCACTGCGCTTCATATGAAATTGAATATATATTATATAACTCACTGATAATGAAGCAGCCGCAAACATTCAGTTTGGCTTGAGAGAACAGATATAAAACGCAAGCTTTTATGGCTAGTTATTTTTTTAACAGTAATGCAGAGTTATGAGAGATAGTGATAATCAACACACATTTTTTGGAGTGGCGGAAGTGTTTAAAGATTTACTGCATTGTGGCCAGTTGTAATTCTGACTTCACAGTAGTGTGTGAGAGGTTGGAGAAGATAAGGTGGCTTTGAGTGAATCAGAAAGTGTGTGATATAATCCTTATCTTCCTGAGTCTAGCTAAAGTGTGAATTACGTTTTGCTTCACTAGAAAGATCACGTACAATATTTTTTTTAACTATTACAGCAGATACTAGTGGATAGTGGATTTTCATGTTGTGTTCATATGGTAAGATCTGATGGATGTATTATCACAGTTGTGTTTTTTTTTTATCTGGATCATGTCTTGTGCCACCCAGCTGGGGGTAAGGAAACCATTAGCTGTTGCTTTGTTTCAATTTTCTTTTTTTTATTATTTCATGTTTAATTTTTCAGATTGTGCTGTTAACGTTCACAAAAGCTGTAAGAGTCTCCTGCCCGAGTGTAGCAACAGTAAAAACAAGGTAAGATTTTTACACATGCTTATCGACTACAGGGATCAGAAATTATTTATTTTTCATGCTTCATTATGAACCAAAATGATGTATGTGCATTTCTGTTTCAGTGTTTTATGACTCCTTCTTATATTGGAAACTTGTTAGAAGGAAATAAAATAACTGATGATAATGGTATTTATATATAATAGCCTATTCTGCTTATAGGGCAAAAATCAATCCGAATTCTGCATTGAAATAGAAACTTGTATTTATGACATCTGGAATTTTCTTTGGGACCAATAAAGTGTCTGTCTGTCTGTCTGTCTGTCTGTTTGTCTGTCTCTACCCTCCCACCTATCTAAATAACATTTTCAGAGCATAATTTTGCTGTACAGTCTGATTTGTTGCATTTGCATTTAGGGCTGTGGTTCTCAAAGTGTGGGGCTCGCCCCACTAGTGGGGAATACAGATATAACAGGTGGGGCGCAATGAATGGGCGGAATTAGTGGAAAATAATAGGAAAGTATCTATTCTAATTCATGCTTTTCTTTATTGACAATAAAGATCAGACACTTGAAACTAAACATTCACACGCAAAGAAATGGATCATTAATACAAGTAAATTAAAATAACATCAGAGAAAAAGTGGAACCATAGTGCAACAATAACGGTTTAACGTCGGCATGTTAATTGCAGAGGAACAATATATAAGGAAACATTTGGTATTATATATGTAATTTCATTTATTTCACTGTGTATGCTAATGTTTCTGTATTTTTGTTAAAAATTAATATTTTATTAGGCAGTACTAGTCTGGAATTTCTAGTTTGCGGTGTGGCAACAAAGTTGCTTTTTGATCCTTCAGGCGCTGAACAAAAGGGAAGATCAATATCGTTCTACGCTTTTTGTTGGTGTGCGGCATTTTGCGATGATCCCTGAATTATCCATTGCGCCGTAGAGAATAATGGTGTTTATGCTTTTAAACATGTATAATTTAGGGCGGATGTAGCTTAAAGACAATGTAGGGAGGAAATATATGTGGATATCTTATTTGCGGGTTTATTTGCGCAGCTATTGAATTCGGAGATGCGAATATGCAAATATAAAACTAACTTTACCGCGGACACAAACCAGGTCAGTACCGTACTGTATGTAGTGAGCATAATAACGTCAATGGATACATTTGTTACATGGACCACAAAAAAGCAGGTGATTCAGCATTATCAGCCTAATCAACCAAAAGCCAGCCGAAAGGAAAACATGGTGAAGCCTATGTCGCGCTTGGATTCATGGTAGGGATGATGGGGCAGAGGAGAGACCTGTGTGTGTTTTGTGTCTTAAACCGCTGGCAGCAGATAGCACAGTTTTGAACTTTTTGTTATTTGATCTTATTGGTTTAGAAATTGATATTTCAATAAATAGTAAACTTGGCCAATTTCGTTATCATTTTGTTGACAAGTGGAGCTTGAAAATTCGCCCACCCCCTTAAGTGGGGAATGACAAAAAATGATTGAGAACCGCTAACTTAGGGTATAGTGACTATTACATTAGTTCTTTCTTTACCCAAGTTTGCAGGAAGTTACAAATTCATGACTGACATTTGTGCCTATAGAGCTTTTTTAAGGTCAAGTGAGCCACAATCAAAATATTCACCTTTTTTTGGCATTCGTGAAAATAGCAGAAAATACCGACAAGCCAAATGATGATTAATCCCTGGCTAAATTCACCCCCCACAAATTTCACTGACCACATGACCAAAGACTAGGTAACTATGTATGTTGGGAAACTTAAGCTGTTGAATATTACTGATTTTAATCAAGCTCCAGCTGTCCTTAACATTTTGGAGGATCAGATTAACAAATGGTGATATTTACAGTTCTCATCAGGAAACATTAAATGTTAAAATAACATTTATTAAAACCAAAACATTCTTCAATGTCAACATAGTTGTTATTGAAAATCTGTTTTTTATCCCTATGTAACTATTCACTTGTCCCTGCTATCTGTGCTCTCAGATGAGTGACTGCCACTGCATTTATTTTTGGTGATTTTGTGTGTTTAGTGTTTACAGTAAAACTGGTGCGATTAGTTAATTAGATTGGGGGGAAAAAACCTCATTAAAGATTTAAGGAAACAATGGTGTAAAGTTAAAAATATAGCAAATGCTTAAAGAATACCATGAGAAGCTTAATAACACTGATAAAAACATAAAAACAACCCAGACCAATTTAGCACACGCATGTACTCTAGATTAGCAAACATAACGCATCATTTCTATTGAATATTTACTGTGAATAATTTACTGAACTTTTTGAATCTGGAACAATTGTTTTTTTTCCCCTTCCAATTTCAGTGATTATAAATAAATAAAATAATTAAAAGTTGTTATTTTCCTTGACAGAATAAAGATTTTGCCCAGAAGAGCCAAACAGCTTCTCAGCCCTGTAGTCAAGGTGAGTTGTTAAGTTGTTCCCATTAAACTGGGGTTTGTAATCTTGTTGTAAAGCATGAATATGAAGAAAGTGTTGATTAATTTTTTACAGCAGCAGCACTAACAGTAATGCAGCTTACATGTCACAGGTTTATTTATAATTAAAATGTTGTTTATTGCTGTTATAACATATGCTGTTATGTTTTTTTTCTAATATGCTATTGTTCCTCTGGTAACAGTTCAGGGGCTTGTAGTTGGCCTACTGTATGCACATAAGCAGTGATTTCATTACATTTTTTAGTTTCATTGTAACTCACTTTTTGGACATTTTCAGGACGAAGGAGTGTAGACTTTGCGATTACACTTTGTGCTAGCCTTCCAAAAAAAATCTAAACATATCATATGATATATTGTAATCATATAAAGTATAAAAAAAAGTTAATGTCTTTCTTTTTCTTTATTACTGTATTATAAGACGAATAAAAAGCTTTGGGGCATGTTGTAGGCAAATGAACAACACTGGAATTGTAACAGTAACTCTTCTTTATCAGACCAAAACAATCAACATTAGAATTTTACCATAAATGTTACAATAACATCTTTCAACTATAATAATGAATTATGCTTGTTTTATTTTCAATTGTGTTTTTTTTTTTTTTATTGTTATTGCAAAGAGGTATCACAAAAGTATATTGTTTTTCTACATAACCTCTATTTCTTAAAGAAGTTTGTTCAGATTTTTTTTTTCTGCAGTGTTTTTCTTGCAAACTCCCCCTCTCTTGTTTCTCATATTCTCAATTTTCACTCTTTGTAGCTTCACGTGGATAAATATGAGTTGCTTGGGTTTCAGTTGTCTCCTGTGAGCTGGAATCCCCTGACAGCAAATTAAAGCTATTGCACTGTAGGAGGGCTGCTAATTAAAATAAAATCATAACCATGAAAAAAATAAAATCAACATTCAGCATTGTCCAGAAAATTCAGTGCAACTCATGATACTTGTAGAATTCTTTTTAAGTTATTGTTAATTAAAAAAATGTGATGCATTATAATGATATAACCTACAGTATATTAATCAAATGAACTAGGGGCGCTTGGACAAATACAAGTCCAGAAAAGGACTAATAAAGTGTTAAAATTTTAACCCCAGCCAATACAAAAATGAAAAAAGAATAAAAAAGCGAGAAATGTAATTCTCATGTTAATTGATAGTCCATGTACACTGGAGATCGATCTGAAGGTCTAAAAAGTAAATTTTGCATAATAGGTGCCCTTCAAAAGTTGAGATGTGCTGTTTTTTAAACTGTTGACACTCATATTGATTGATGTACAGTTGAACACGGATTAAGGAGACCATCCTAAGTTGCAAAGTTGGGAGTGTTTCGTTTTCCTATACTATGGTCAGAAGTCAAAGTTATGTGTTTTAGTCAAATGCAGCAGTGATGTTTAGTACTAATTCTTGATTACATAGTACTCAAGTACTTCTCTGCTTTATGTTACACACCTTATAACTTTGAGGGCATCTGATAATCACAGGCAGCATGAACACGTTGAAAGTCACAAAATATTTTCCTTCTCATATCACAGAAAATTGCCCAGGATTTAATGAGATCTAATTAAACCTTTCCAGGTACTCTTAATCTCAGCATAAACAATTCGCTCAACAATCACATTGAATCCCCCTCCCGGGCAGCAGCAGGAAAGGAGAGAGGCAAAAAGTGGGCTTGTCTTCCAGAATTTGCTCATCTCTTTATCAAGCACAACCATCCTGTGATTTAATTTTTTGCCACTCTTGTTGATTGTTCTTCATCTGCTGAGAAGGCATGCGAGAGAACATCGGCCTGGTGATGCGCAGGAAGTATAAATCTCGGAAAAAGATCACATCTGCCTCAATAGGGTTTCTCCTTCAGTGTCATCGTTTCAGCTGGCATCTCGGGAACTCATGGCTCCTTCGTTCTTCCCGTTCTTATTTGTCTCATCTTTCTACAGCCTCGAGGGAGCAGTGCCTCACCTCCGATGGCGCCATCCGCCCGGCTGCAGGCATGACCATCCTGCCTCGAGGAGCCAGCGGGCAGCAAAGCGCTCACAGCAGCAATCACACGCTCAGTCACACCAGCAGCTCCAGGTCAGTGATGGCTACGTGTGCAAGTTCTAGCTTTGGAAAGAGAACCTGTATCCCTTTTGGACCTTTTGGCTCTGTTGTGTTTCAGCTCTATTACAGGGGAGATGGATGAAGTTGACGCATTCAGAATTAAAAGGCACACAGAAGATACCATCTCTATCACTCCATCTACAGCCGAGTCTGTTATAGTGGAAGGTAGGGTAGAGTGTTTATCATCATTATCATTATTATTATCATTATCATTATTATTATTATTATTATTATTGATGTATAATAAAATGTTTCTGAAACTTTTTCAGTTAATGTCATTTAGAACTTTAGTATGTAATTTGTAAATAAACCAGTGCAGTGCTGCTACGACAGGCTACAAATTGCTGTTTGAATTGCGGGCGTATGCTGGAAAATATAATGAGTTTTTAGCGTTTCTTGCTGGGAGGTGTGACACTCTGCTTTGTCACTCTGCTTTGTCAGTGTCTAGTAAAAAGGCTTGCATTAACATGATGGTGTTGAACGCAACATTGCTGCAGTCTGTTTTAAAATGTGCAGTGTGACTAAAGTGAAGCTACAAAATTTTCAGGGTAGTATTCTGACAATGGTCATTATTAAACAATTTATAAAAAAACAGTTTTGTATGTAGAATTGCAGTATGCATGATATGAATTAGAAAAAAATCTCTATGTATATGAAGCTGTATTTGTATTGCATGTGTGCGTGCATGCAGATGCGTACTACAACAATGTGAGGGCGGAGCTGGAGTCACTTGCTCAGGACTTTGATGTGGAGTCGTGGAGCTTGGCCGTGGATCAGCATTTCTTAAAGAAACATTCCAAGGAAGTGATTAAGAGACAGGACGTGATTTATGGTGAGTGTGTGTATTTGTATATATGTATGTATATATGTGCACGTGTTGTACACACTTTTAAACTATCTACACCCCCACTCACCTGCCACACCTCTCTCACTCATTAGCGCTGCACAGCCTCAGTCTGTCTTATCTCTTTCCAGCAGGAAGCATTATTATATTTGCTGAACCTGCGTGGGTGTAACAGTACATTTTTATTTTGTAAATGTAAACATGTATGTAAATATTGAGTACTACATAATACTACCTTATCATTAATTCCTACACAATTCCTGCATAACAGCAAACTGAAGCGGTGACTAACACCATGATTACATCCTGACCAAACTATTGGGTAGCCAACAAAAATTTTTATATAGGACCTTTAAGCTTACGTTTAAACCACACGCGTGTGCGCACACACAAAACGCACCCCAATAGGTAATATATTAATTTCATGTCAAGAAATACCAATAATGCTTTATTTAGTGTTTTAACTTCTCAGATTTCCTACGTATATAAAGAGGGTATTTAAGTAATTAACTTTCTGTAAAATGATCTATTGATCACAAACTGTGTCGGATTGTGTGTAGGATTTTTGAGTCGGGTCCTTTTACAAATCGAAGCAAGATTATGGCAAAAACATTGCATCACAAAATGTGCATTACTAACAAACAGCAAAAGTTAATTTTATAGTGTTTTTTTTTTTTTTTTAATCGAGGTTGATAGTTATAAAAAAATTTTTTGCACAAATTCTAATAAAAGGGACAAAAAAATGTGTGTACTATTTTACAAACAAATTTAAATTTGGTTTAAATTAAGTGTAAAGATAATTAAGACTAAGGAGAAAAGCATTTACAGATATTTAACAAATCAGTAAAAATATATTGATTTTATTCATTCAGTCATTTTTAAATGTTAAATTTTATAATACAAGATTTGGCACAATTAAATATGTTTCACATTTATTTTGGTCAATACTGACATTTAATTAATTTTATCTACAAAACAGCAAACAATAAGATAAAGGGTTGTCATTGGTTGAGCGTAATGGGATTTAAGCGAGTGTTGAAAGAACATTACTATAAAGCAAATAGGTGTGCTGGGTTTATAACACAAAGTGAGAACATGATTGCAAAACCGAATACTGCTCAATAATCTTTTCATCTTGCTTTTATAATCATTGAAGGCTAAAATCATAATTGAAAATAAAATTTTATTAATTGTATGGACCTACAAATTCAGTATTGCAAATTTTTACCATGTTAAAGATTAATTACTTTTAAAGCATTTATACTGTATACATTTAAAGCATGTATATAAAGTAATCATAAAATTGTACAGTTTTGAGGATGAACAACAAATCTTGTACAGAATTGTAACCATTAGTTAGCTTATTCCAATCAGAATTTATAATTATTGGAAAAATACTGATGACAATCATGATATGCCAGAAAGTGTACACAATTTGTCCTGGGTCAGTTCAGGAGTGCTCTACGGATATAAAAAAACTAAAATATATTAAAGACTTTAAAAGAGTCAAAAAACTAGATAAAATTAACAAGGGACTAGACTAAAGCAAGGCAAAGAAAACCCGAACCTGAACACAAGCTTTTGTACAGTTCAGCTTTTTTTCAACAGAATAAATAACATGATAGCAACAAGATTACCTAATACAGCGCCTCGACACTAAGGAGGGAAAACACGTACAGTAACTTAATGAGGCTGGTTACAAGAGAAACACAAAACTGGTATGCATAATCAAGGCGACAAGTGAGTGTGGCAGACACAAAAAAAAAATAATGCAGGCACCCCCTTGTGGTTGAATCTTAAGGCAGTTTGGTTACAACAGCAGAGGACCACACTGGACGCCAATCAAACTTTTACAATTTGCATGGGCTTATCAAAATTGGACAAAATATTGATACCCTTAATATTAATTCAACATTGGTTAAATGCCACAGGCTGAATATAGTTGATAACCAGGTTCATCTCTTTAAGAACACAGGATAAAGCATCATGGTGGTGGAATGGGAGATTCATATTATGGATGTGCAGCTGACTAAATCTGCAGCAACTGTGTGACACCATCATGTCAATATGAAACAAAACCTCTAAGAAATGTTTTTAGCAACTAGTTGATGAATGAAGTGGCCAGTGAGTGTTAATATTATATAGTAAAGTTAACTGGCACTATTTACAGCACAGCAGTACAGCATTTACAGCATTTATCTAGTTTAGCAGGTGATATTTTTAAGTCAAGTTCTTGCTATGTTTTTCATATATTCTGGAGTCACTTTAGAAAAGCAATCTTCAGGTTTCTGTTTATTAATCTGTGTACAATATAAATTTTCCATGCGTTTGTTTTAGAGCTGATCCAGACAGAGATGCACCATGTGCGCACGCTGAAGATCATGCTGCTAGTTTACGTGCATGAGCTGCGTGAGACTCTGCAGCTGGACGAGCGCAGCCTGGACTGTTTATTCCCACAGTTGGAAAGCCTGCTGAAATTACACAGCCATTTCCTGTCCCGCCTCCAAAAGCGACGCCAAGAAATGCTGGAGCCAGGAAGCGACCACAACTACGTCATGCACAGAGTGGCAGATATCATAAGTGACCAGGTATTTGCATAGGAAAACTCATGATGATTATAAGTATCATTTATAAGTCGTCAGGAAATGGTGACATTTATTTAACATTTTCCTGAAAAGTCAAGTGCTTTGTAACAGTCAGACCACTTTAAGATAGTAAAAAAATGTTTTACCAGATTAAATGTGACTGTAAACCTAGAAACATTGTGTTATTTAGCACATTAAAATTGTAACTGCTGCAAAGTGATGAGGGATAGGGAAAGACCACTGCATCATATTTTTTAATTACTTCAGTATAACATAGTGCTTTATTTCGGCCTTAATAATAAAGAGACAATGTTAAAAGGATTTGGTGAGAGGAAACTGGTATTATTATAAAAACAACTACAGTGGAACCTTGGATTACGAGCATAATTTATTCCAGAAGTGGGCTTGTATTTCAAAACACCAAAATTAATTTTCCCTTAAGAAATAATGGAAACTCAAATTATTTGTTCCACAGCTAAAAAAAAATAAAATAAACACATAAAAATAATTAACACAAAATATAACGTAAAAATAAAACAAATTAATCTGCATTTTACCTTAAGTTAGTAATAAATAATCACGACAAAAAAGTGTTTCTGTTTGTGCGTGCAAGAGCTGTGTGTTTGTGTGAATCTAAAGTAAGCTCCCCTCTCCCCCTTCTAGTCTTACGCATTTACCCTTTCACTCGATTGAGCGACACGCTAATGGAATCACTGCTGTTCAATATTAAATTAACCTGCACTTTACCTTTGAAAAGAATCGCGACCTAGCACTGTTTCTGTGTAGAGCAGAGAGAAAGAGTGTGTGTGTATCTGTGTGTGTCTGAAGGCGAAAGTAGAAGAGGTGTGTGTGTGTGTGTTTGTTTTTGTGTGTGTGTTTGTTTGTTTGTGTCTATGGGGGGGCACACACATACAAACAAAATAAAAGATGTTGATTATACCAGTAAGAGACGCACACCCAGCAGGGGAGACGAGTACCCACAATTCCACAGCGCAAGAGAGAGAAAAAACGTTGGCTCAGTTTACAGTCAAAACAAGAAGTTCATGCGTGATACATGATACTCGGTACTTGTTAACCAAGACTTGCTCGTTTTCCAAATCAAAATTGTTTAAAAATCTTTGCTCTTCTTGCGGAACACTCGCAAACCACGTGACTTGCTATCCAAGGTTTCACTGGACTCAGATTTAGTTTTATTATAAATGTGCTGAAATGAAGAAATGCAAAACAGACTGGTTAAAGAAAACAGATTATAAAGTTTTATATCTTTGCAAACATTAACATTTAACAAATGTTAAATAAAAAGCTCTTGAATGGTAAATCATAGTGAGCGACGTCTGCTCCTATCATGGTGACCATATATACATTATTTCCATTTCAGCTTGGGTTAGGGATAGGGCTGGACAATAATTTGATATCAATATATATCGCGCTAGAGTTTTTTTCAATAACGGTGATACAATTTTTAAACACATTTCCGATATTTCGATATACATTTGAATATATATATATATATATACAGTGGCGGACTGGCCATCTGGAGTACCGTGAGTTTTCCCGGTGGGCCGTCTCAGTCAGTACGCAAATATATAAAAAAAATTACGGAAACCATAATATTGCATCTCTTTTCTACTCATATGGATGAGTGCGTCGATTCCACGGACGCTGCAGACAAAGAACGTGTTGTTGCAGAAGAGAGAGGTTGATTTACGGCAGCTGTTTATGGGAGTGTAGTCCAGTGCGGCAGATGCATTGTGGGTAATGATGCCGGGTGTGTGTGAACGTGAATGCGAGATGTAAGCTGGGATATAGAGCCTGTGTTTTGTTTTCTTTTCAGTAGTTTTTAGTTGGATTTAAGTGCGGGATTCCACCCGAAAGGTTGTATTATAACCCGACAATGCAGCAAATAAAAGAACGGGCATGCATCGATTAGTTTGTCCTTCTCATCATTACACGAGCATGAAATAACGGGCTGTTACGCTGCGGCGAGCAACATTAAAAATAAAGCGAATGTGGATGTATTGCCCTCCCTCAATATTAATTGGACACAATTTACGGAGGGAGAGATATTGATCCTTTCTCGATGCAGCGAATTTCTTTGGGCAAATTAATAATAATTTCAATGAATGAAAAGGAGGAAGAAGAAAAGGTGTAGCTGAAAGTTACACGAAAATAAGAAAAAGCTGTGCAGTGCCATGGAAAAGTATTTGCCCTTTTCTAGAAACCTCTAGAGCAGTGGTCTTCAACTAAAATCGCTTAAGGTCCGGTAAATAAACACTCCTCACCAGCTAAGGTCCGGACAACCCAAAACAGACACTGATGCTTTAGGTGTATCCAATATATATTTTCATATGGATAAACATGTCTTTTCGTATGTATAAACAGACCAATTTACATCCTTCACAAATTGGATCTCATTTTAATGCTGTTCTGTTCTGTCCTTTATGTTGCTTTGGTACAAAGTAATTTAATTAAACCAGTAACAATGTCTGACAAAAATATGATAAAGGAAACTGTGCAAAATGCCTTCATCTCTGAATCTGAACAGAACATAAATTAATTTAAACATTAACAACTTAAAAGTTGCCAATAACTTAAAAATTAACAACTCCTTTACTATTTTCCCATCCGTAAAGGGCTTATGTTTCCCTAAAATCCCCTGTATTCTCAGTGAACATTCATAAGCACGTTGTTGGGCGGTGAGTGAGTGAGAGAGGACCTGTGTAGATCGCTCATACTGCACTTTAAGCTCATTTATTTTCCTCGCCCTTACCTCAGACTGCTGGGGGTAAGTTTCTTCAAAGTGTCAATGTTTAGCTTCGTAATGGCGTTTAATGTTTCCACTTTTGACAACCGCAACAGAGTCCGAGCAAATAACACTCACAGGCCTCGTAGAGCTTGATGCAGGAAGAATGAATGCATATTTTCCCACCCATTCATTGTGACAAACTGTCCAAATCAACTTTTCAAATTTTTTTATGTGAAATTTTTTTTTGTTGTTGCGCTAATCTGTCTGTGCGCTGCTCTCGCTTTCTGCTCTCTTCAATGCACACATGACTGCACATCTGAACGTATCGGTTGGCGTAGCAACCCGTAGCGCCGTAGGACCTAAATGGCTCTACTGAGCTGACCTTCACGTGCTTGATATACATTTTCTTTTATTACAAAATAGCGTTTGCTATATATATATATATATACTTTTTTTAAATAATTTTTTTATACTAAGTCAAAAGGCTTCTTGGTCCGGATGGACGCATCTCGCAGTCCGGATTTGGACCGGGGTCCGCCAGTTGGTGACCCCTGCTCTAGAGCCTGTCATAGGGTGTCATCAGTATTTAACACTGTTCCGGCCAGAGCAATGTGTTTTTGTTGTTGCTCACTCTTTATTTATTTTATTATTTTTGTTTCTTTATCCTGGCTGAAGCAGTTTGTTTGTTGTTTCAATTTATATTAATAAGCAGCCTGTTCTAGTTTAAAGGAAATATATTATTGTTAATAAGCTCAGTCTGAGAGTTTTATTTATTTAGTTTATTTCACATTACTTGTTTTTACTGTTTTTATAAAAAAATATATATATATATTATATAATTTAATAAGGAGGAGTATGGAGGTATTAGAGACTTCGCAAATTCAGTTTGCAGACATCCATTGTGTGTGTCCTCGGCGTTTTTTTTCTGAGGCTTTTTTAAATTGTCCATATTGATATCGGAATTATATCGTATCGACCAAAATTAAGAAATATATCGTGATATAAATTTTTGCCATATCGTCCAGCCCTAGTCAGGGAATTGACTAGCACATGCTTCGGCAAAATGTCTTTCTTGTGTATTTAACACAAATGAGTGCTGTTGCTATTTGTACCTGTTTACATGTGCTGTTACATCGAGGTAGTTATGATTACTTACTGATGTCCAGAGGTCTCTAGTAAGTGCAATTAAAGTAGCTTCTGCCAACTTCCTCATTTTTATAGCCTTTATCAGTGTCTTTAATGTATTCTTGTAAAAATGGTTTACCAAAAGCAACTTTAATTTTATTTAAAATTCCATCTGGAAGCTTTCTATAATGAGACTTGCATTTGAGCACCATTAGTGATGTTTCCTCACTTATTATCTGTGTAAAACATGCCCTTATCTGACACAGCTGAGTAACCACACTGAAATTATGGCAAAGCTATTATGGTCAAACTTGGTCATATGATAAATTTGCATAAAACAATAGGGATGTATTTATTAAAATTTCTAGATTAATCACGTGTTAATGCATAATACTCTATATAAAATTGCGACAAATTTGTTATCAAATCACATGAATGGCAGTTTAGCATTCTTCTCCTAGATATGTATATAGTAATTTATGAATTTATGGAAGTTTAGGTTTTTTAAAGCAACTATGGGCTGTGGTTTTCCTCTTGTTCAGTTTTCTGGTGAGCTCGGAGAGATGATGAAGGAAAGCTATGGCGTGTTTTGCAGTCACCACACCGAAGCAGTCAACTACTACAAAGAGCAGCTGCAGAGCAACAAAAAATTTCAGAACCATATAAGGGTAAGAAGAGAAGATACAGTAACATTACTTGCCTCTTTTTGGCTGAGTTCCTACTTTTTATTTTAAAGCTCTTAAACAGATATGAATTAAATTTACCATGTTTGAAAAATTCAAAGCTGACAGACAATATTACTATTATTTCATGTAAATTGGTTAAAGGTTTATTATAGAAAATTGCCCAGAGTATTTTTTTTTTAGATTTATGTATATATGTGTGTGTACATATGTATGTATGTATATGTGTGTGTGTGTGTGTGTGTGTGTTTGTTTATACAGTGGGGCAAAAAAATATTTAGTCAGCCACCAGTTGCGCAAGTTCTCCCCCTTTAAAAACATTAGAGAGGCCTGTAATTTTCATCATAGGTATACCTCAACTATTAGAAAAATCAAATAAAAAATAAACAAAATAAATAAACAATCCCAAAAATCACCCTGTAGGATTTTTTTAAGAATTTATTTACAAATTATGGTGGAAAATAAGTATTTCGTCACCTAAAACAAGCAAGATTTCTAGCTCTCACAGACCTGTAACAACTTCTTTAAGAGGCTCCTCTGTCCTCCACTCGTTACCTGGCATCTGTTATCAGTATAAAAGACACATGTCCACAACCTCAAACAGTTACACTCTAAACTTCACTATGGCCAAGACCAAAGAGCTCTCAAAGGACACCAGAAACAAAATTTTAGACCTGGGCGACTGATCCATGTAAAGGAAAGAATAAATGGGTCCATGTATCGTGAGATTTGGTTGAAAACCTCCTTTCATTAGCAAGGGCATTGAAGATTAAACGTGGCTGGGTCTTTCAGCATGACAATGATCCCAAACACACCGCTCTAGTGAACTTGCACAATTGGTGGCTGACTAAATACTTTTTTGCCGCACTTTATGCATGTATATATATATATATATATATATATATATATATATATATATATATATAATGTGCACACAGTGCGGCAACTAAGGAGTGTAAGGGTTTTTTTTTTTTATATATATACACTCACCTAAAGAATTATTAGGAACACCTGTTCAATTTTTCATTAATGCAATTATCTAATCAACCAATCACATGGCAGTTGCTTCAATGCATTTAGGGGTGTGGTCCTGGTCAAGACAATCTCCTGAACTCCAAACTGAATGTCAGAATGGGAAAGAACAGTGATTTAAGCAATTTTGATCGTGGCATGGTGCCAGACGGGCCGGTCTGAGTAGTTCACAATCTGCTCAGTTACTGGGATTTTCACGCACAACCATTTCTAGGGTTTACAAAGAATAGTGTGAAAAGGGAAAAACATCCAGTATGCAGCAGTCCTGTGAGCGAAAATGCCTTGTTGATGCTAGAGGTCAGAGTGTGGGCCGACTGATTCAAGTTGATAGAAGTGCAACATTGACTGAAATAACCACTCGTTACAACTGAGGTATGGAGTAAAGCATTTGTGAAGCCACAACACGCACAACCTTGAGGCGGATGGGCTACAACAGCAGAAGACCCCACCGGGTACCACTCAACTCAACTACAAATGGTAAAAAAAGGCTACAATTTGCACGAGCTCACCAAAATTGGACAGTTGAAGATTGGAAAAATGTTGCCTGGTCTGATAAGTCTTGATTTCTGTTGAGACATTTAAATGGTAAAGTCAGAATTTGGTGTAAACAGAATGAGAACATGGATCCATCATGCCTTTTTACCACTGTGTAGAGGCTGATGGTGGTGGTGTAATGGTGTGGGGGATGTTTTCTTGGCACACTTTAGGCCCCTTAGTGCCAATTGGGCATCGTTTAAATGCCACGGGCTACTTGAGCATTGTTTCTGACCATGTCTATCCCTTTATGACCACCATGTACCCATCCTCTGATGGCTACTTCCAGCAGGATAATGCACCATGTCACAAAGCTCGAATCATTTCAAATTGGTTTCTTGAACATGACAATAAGTTCACTGTACTAAAATGGCCCCCACAGTCACCAGATCTCAACCCAATAGAGCATCTTTGGGATGTGGTAGAACGGGAGCTTCGTGCCCTGGATGTGCATCCCACAAATCTCCACCAACTGCAAGATGCTATCCTATCAATATGGACCAACATTTCTAAAGAATGCTTTCAGGACCTTGTTGAATCAATGCCACGTAGAATTAAGGCAGTTCTGAAGGCGAAAGGGGGTCAAACATCGTATTAGTATGGTATATTATAGTATATGGTATATAGTATGTTATATATATTATTATATAATATATATAATGAAAAACCCTCACACTTTTTAGCATATTTTTTTCTTAGTGTGTTTCTGGTATCAAGCAACAACCAAATTTATTAAAGTCTGGAAAAATTCAGCAGTGTCTTGCTGTTCGTTCTATCTTCGTTTTTTTTAATTTTATTTTATTTTTTTATAGAAAATAAACAACTTGCCCATTGTCCGACGACTCGGCGTTCCTGAGTGCATCCTGCTTGTCACACAGCGCATCACCAAATATCCCGTTCTCGTGGAGCGCATGCTGCAGTACACAGAAGGTTTGGCCTGGAATACAAATATACATAAATTTACATACAAATATATATAAATTTGCTAATATTTTGTTAAAAAAGGCATACCAGGGGTAGCTCAGTGGTTAAGGCATTGGACTACAGTTCGGAAGATCCCAGGTTCAAACCCCACAACCACCAAGTTGCCACTGTTGGGCCCTTGAGCAAGGCCCTTAACCCTCAATTGCTCAGATGTGTAATGAAATAAAAATTTAAGTCGCTCTGGATAAGAGCGTCTGCCAAATGCCCAAATGTAAATGTAATGAAAAAAAAAAAAATGCTCGTCTTGCAAAACACTCACAGACCAAGGTACAACCAACTATTAAGTAGTATTTGCTTTCATTTGTTTGAAGACAAATGTCTGCAATTGAAAATGGTCTGTTTCAATACTTTTTCTCCCCTAAATATTGGTTGATCTGGCATCAAACGTGTCGTGGTTTAAGTTGGTTTAACCCATCTAGATGTAAATATAAGGAAAGGACAGCTGAAATTCTGATCTATCATCTTATATGGATCCAAAGCCAAATGGCTTCAGCATATAGCAAAATCAAAAGCATTTGCTTAGTGTTCCAATACCTGTGTAACTTGTTATATTGTTTTCCATGTTTTTTCCACAGCCGGCTCTGAAGAACACGAGGAGCTGGCAGGAGCTTTTGTTCTGATCAGAAATGCCCTCGTGCAGGTAGATGCCCAGGTGAATCTGTTTGAGAAGGAGACACGCCTCAAAGAAATCGCTGCCAAGATGGAGCCTAAAGCATTTGGCAAGATCAAAGATGGACGCATCTTTAGGAGGGAGGATGTCACACCGAGCAAACGGAGGCTGATACATGAAGGCATGGTCAACTGGAAGGCCGCCTCCGGCAGACTTAAGGGTATGTTTAGATCTAATGCTGCAATCATACAAACAGGGGAGAGATGGCAAGAATCCGACTTTATAATAAATACATTGTTCTTAACTGGCATAAAATAAAATAGCTTTCACACTTAACATTTTTTGTTCTTAACCACTACTGGACATTTTATTTTACACATAATCCTATAGGTAGTTGTTCTCCAGCGTGTGTATTTTAATGATTTTAGCTAGAATTGACAAGTGTGGTGTTATCATTCAGTATCCCACTCCACTGCCCCAAAAATATATATATAAATATCAGATGTGAAACCAATGTCTTTCCTCACATAGATAATACTGGATAAATCTCAAACTTGCTGACTGATGTTATGTAAAACTCAGTTGCTGTTTTCCCCCCTTTTGTTGCTGTTTTCCCCCAGATATCCTGGCTGTGCTACTCACAGATGTTCTGCTTCTGCTACAAGACAAGGACCAGAGATATGTCTTCTCTGCTGTGGTACGTTCAGAGCTTTCATTGTCAATATATTCAACACAACAGACAGGTCGGGGATAAAGTTCTGGAGAAGTTGTAAAGCTGGATTAGGTTATAAAAAACAAAAACATTCCAAGCTTTGATCATCTCATGGGGGAACTGCTCAATCCATCATCTGAAAATGGATAGAATATGGCTGCAAACCGACTACCTAAAGCCGAAGAAGCGGAGCATTCATCAGTGATGCGGCCAAGAGGTCCAATGGTAATTCTGGAGGAGCTGCAAAGATCCACAGCTTAAGTGAAAAAATCTGTCCAAAGACAACTATTAGTTGTGCACTCCACAAATCTGGCCCTTATGAAAGAGTAGCAAGAAGAAAGCCATTGTTGAAAGAAAGACATACGTCCCATTTGCAGTTTGCGACAAGCCATGTGGAGGACACAGCAAACATGGGACAGAAGGTTCGCTGGTCAGATGAAACCAAAGTTGATTTTTTTTTTTTTTATGCAAAACGCTATGTATAGAGGAAAACTAACACTGCACATCATCCTGAACACAACATGTTGTGGGTGAAACCAAATACAGGGAAATCTTAGATGAAAACCTGTTAGAGTTTGCAAAAGACTTTAGACTTTACTTTCTAGCAGGACAACGACGCTAAACATACAGCCAGAGCTACAATGGAAGGGTTTAGTTTAAAGCATATTTGTGTTAGAACGGCCTAGTCAAGTAGCTTGTGGTATTTTCCAAAGAAGGACAAAAAATTCACTCTCTAGATGTGCAAAGCTGGTAGAAACATACCCCAAAAGACTTGCTGTAATTGCATCCTGAGGTGGTTGTACAGAATAGAAATGCACCCCACACTTTTTAGATATTTATTTGTAAAAAATGTGAAAGAATTTTGAAATCCATTTATCATTTTCCTCCCACTTTGCAATTATGTTCCAATTGGTGTTGGTCAGTCAGATAAAATCCCAGTTAAATACTGTCACATTTAGAGGTATAAATACTTTTGAAAGGCACTGTACATATCACAGGATCTACCTTCTGGCAGTTTAAAATACAGTTTTACAGTTTATATACTCCTAGGTCATTCACATATTATCATTTTATTGTTTTTTATGTTTGCAGGACGGGAAGCCATCAGTGATCTCACTGCAGAAGCTGATTGTCAGAGAAGTGGCACATGAAGAAAAGGCCATGTTCCTCATCTGTGCCTCCTCTAATGAGCCTGAGATGTATGAGATCCACACAGCCTCGAAAGAGGAGCGCAACACCTGGATCGCACACATCAGGCAGGCCGTTGACAGGTACAGCTAATGTCACGGATGTATCTGGAAAAATGTAAGAGGTGCACAGCAGATGTGAAAAATATGTGTCATAAAATAGAGAAAATTATTAGAGCTTACTTAATATAATGTAAATTTCTAACCAGAAAATTTGTTGAAAAAGAGTTGCCAGAGAATAAGATATAATAAAATAAAATAAAGAAATTTGTGACATTTTAATTTATTTCATGAAAATGAAGTGGTAAAAAAAAAAAAAAAATAGTAAGAGATAAGGACCACAAATGTAGGAAATTACAACAATGTGATTATAATTTTTTAAAATAAGATTTAAAATTTGTATTTGTTCAGATTTTCAGTATATTTATCCTAATTAGTTAATGATTAGTCATTATTTGATTGTTTACTGTTAAATATTTAACAGTATGTATAAACTGACAATGTTTTGAAATATATTTTATTTGTAGCTCACATATTGAATTTAGTAACACCACAAGAGCACACCCTGCCAGTTCAGGCAGTGTGCAACATTAAACTTTAGTTCTGTTTCTAAATGAGGACAGAAAAAATAAAGCAGTATATATATATTTTTTTTATTCAGACATTTCACATTCCTACTCACATTGTAGCTTTATGCTGCCAGAACTGTTTAAATATATTAGTTTTTATTTATTTATTTATTTATTTTGGTATACTTATTATATTATATTTTATATTATATTTTATATTATATTATATATTTATATTTAATAGGGGGCAGGGGTTTGAGCACCAGCATGGCCAAGCTGCAGCTGTTGAGGTCTTGAGCAAGGCTCTTAACCCTCTCTGCTCTGGGGTGCTGTATTCTGGCTAACCCTGTGCTCTGAGCCCAGTTTCCTAACAGAGATATAATAATAATAATTTCACTGTCCTGTACACGACATATGACACATAATTAAATCTTAATGTTCAATCAATTGATTTTAAACGTTTTAACTATTTAAATTTAAATGTTCAACTATTGGTTAAGAAAAATGGTTAAAATTTGTATCCCTGATTTTTGTTCGTAATGAATATGTGTAAAGAATGGATGGTGTGTTTGCTTACGTTCTGACTGTGTGTTCTTGCTGCAGCTGTCCTCATACAGAGGAGAGACTCTTCACTGAAGAGGAGGGAGCGAGACTGCAACGCTTCAGAGACATTCAAGGTAATATGTACGAGGAAATCACAAACACTTCTTGGCGAGTTGCCTAAGTATCTGCTTTTGCAGAAAACAACTAGATGGCAGTTAGTTATTTTGCACTCATATATGCAGGTTCCAAATTCATTTGATCAAATGCTTGCTGAATGCTGACAGGCATGTCTTTCAAAGCAAAGGGAGACAAAATACAAACTAGCATGTCAGTATAGCAATTGGACAAGTTGTTCCAAAGAAACTATTGTTATAAATGTTACAGCGTACCCTCGTTATTTTTGTCGCACCTTAGGTAGGTACACCTTATATTTATATGTGACCCTTAACATCAAACCAGTAATAAAGTTGCCATGTAGGAGATTTGAGTTTTGCATATTTTTAGGTTCCTCCTTGAATAAGCTCCATTTTAATACTAAGTTTATTACTATATAATATCCACTTCCTGAGATATGGCCAGGGCAAGCTTGTTTGTGAGTACGGCCTCAGTAGAAATCCTGTTTTTGGACTATTTAAATGAAGATTTAGTGACATCAAGAAAAAGAGAAACCATCAGTCTTATTTTGACTAGATTTCCTGCAACCCTTAAAAATAACTTTCCCAGCAGCGCAGTTTTATAGTAAAAAAAAAAAATGCATGTGTTTGATTGGATTATGTTTTAAAACAATGTCTAGGATTAAAAAAGTCCCAATCCTGTTTAAGGATCATGTAATTTTATCAGATCAGTTATTTATCAACTGTTTTTTGGTCAATAATGAAGAATTATTTATTTATTTCACTGCACACTATTGGTTATAGCACAAAACTTACCTGTGTGACTTAATACCTGACGTGATATGACATTTCTTGTCATATGTCACATGTTTGACATAAGCTAAAGCTTTGTGTTTGCTTTTTTTATGGAACATCTTCACCTTTATTATTCATAGCCTTTTTTCATCTGACAGTTTTTGAACTAAATAATTGTCTATCATAATTTTAGTGTGGAAAGCATGGTGGACAATTAAAAGTACAATATGCTTTTATAAAGAGTTCCAATAACAAACACTTTTCTAAATCAGAAATAATAAAACTAGAGCAGTCAACAAAACAACAAACTTAAACATCTGATAGACCTTTAAATAGATGTAAATGGTTTTTTATTTCAGATGTAATTTTTCATTGCATTGTTGTTTTGCTTACTGGCTTTGATGGTCTTTGCGCCTTTGTTGGGAAGGTCAAAGTTTTAATAGCCTTTCAGTAAGGAAAGTAAAAATGACCTCCTAATAACATTCCTCTTCACAGAACAACTGACAGTGAAAGACGCTCTGATCAGACAGGCTCTGACAGACAAGCTGCACTTATATGCAGACCTCTCTGAGTGTGTGGGTGGTTTAGAGGACACAAGAAGTCAGCGTCATCTCTTGCTGCGGGGAGATGCCTCAGATCTCCAGCAGGGGGAGCAACTGCTCAAAAGAGCCTTAACAGAGGGTAACTACTGCACCTCATTGCTTCCTTACTTATGCCCACTTGTTGGAAATTTGGTGGTTGGACAGATCGGGTTCTATAGCTAATTTTTTCAATCACCAGCTAGCATGGACCACAGTCTGTATTTATGTATGTCCTAACTCATGTTAAAGCTTTGTTACTAATATCAATTATGCACAGGCACAGAAAATTTCATTACATGTTGGCTTCAATGATATGATGGACTTTGTGGACCAGTGTAAAGCCAGACACTAAATGAGAATTTTCTTTCCTTGTCTCCTCACTCCAGTGGAGAACCTGCAGAATGTTCTGGTGTCAGGTGGGCACGTCTTTCCTCAGACAGAGGAAAATCAAAGTTCCAACTCGCTGCCCAGGAGAGCAGGAACATTTGGGGGCTACGACAGCAGCATCAGTCCACAGCACAAGCGTAAGATCATTCTCCTGTTACTGCAGATGAACCTGAATATATCTGCACTTACAACACTTATACAATGAGTTATATACTTTATATACAGAGCATCAGAACATCATACAACACAGTTATGATGTTTATTCAATTATGTTAGCTTACTATCATGATAAATTACTTTTATCTATATTATAACCCTGAATTATATAATTATATAACGCCTTACAGTTGTAAGCTTATGTATGCTTATATCTGTCATGTTCTAACAGTACACTACTTACATCTTCTTTCTTTTATCAAAAATAAATAAATATAAAATATATTATTTTATTTTTTAATGTCTTGAATGTTATACTGACTAATCAAAGTCATGTAGCTAAGAGACATTTAAGGAAAATAATATTTTTTATCTGCTATAACATGGAAAAATGTGTCACTTTTCTGATCACTTTTGTTGTGTTGAACAGATGACAGTTTGAAGAAACAGTCAATTGGAGCAGGAAAGTCCAGAGACAGGAGTCAGAGAGCCAGTTCAGACCCTCAGCTTAAAGAAATGTGTCTCGGTCAAGAACTGGAAGAGACCGTGAGAGAACAACACATACAATTGCACAAACAACCAGTTAACCTTTCTAAATTCCCTTAGTGTCATGAGTCACTTTTCTGTTTATGCCCTTCAACATCATGCTTCACTTCACTGACACTGTTTTGTTAAACGCTCTCAGTTATGTAATGAGACTTTTTATCTTACACACACATTCTCTCTCTTTCTCTCTCAGGATATTTCTTTACCCAGCTGGAATACGAACTCCTCCAGGTTCCAAAATACAGAGGTACGACTCCTAGAGAATTCCGCCCACTTCCACATCTGTTACATTCTTTTAATTACATTATCCAGGATGCCAAACTTGCTTCACTGAGAGTGGAAGACAAAGGCCATACTTCTATGACTGAAACACCCAGAGGGTGTGCATGAAGGCAGAATAAACCATAAATACATAAGAAATATTAATTTCAATGTTTGGGATTGTTGGCAAACTGCTGTTGTGTAAAAGGGATGGAACACTTCAGCATGTGTTTTTATATGAAAATAGGTGTTTTATACAAAGATAGTCATGACCAGTGCAGGTTGTTTTTCAGGCATTGATGCTGTAGCTGACATTGCCTCTCGGTTTTTGTATTTGCAGTTTTCTAGCCGGGTTCTTCTGCTTTCTCAACAACTCTACAGTCTTCAGGTAATGTGATATGACTTCAACTTAAATTTTCCATGATGCTAACACGGCAGAATGATGCAGATATGTCAGGGAAGGTCAAAAAGGCAACAGGCAATAAACTGACATCTTGACATAATTTAAGTCATGCAGTGTTTAGTCCGTTTGAATGGATTCCTTGTGGTTTGGCTTGCTTGTTGTGGTTCTTTCGGCAAGTGAGAACATGCATGTTTTCGTCCACTTTTAACTAAACTTTATTGCAGTAAAAAATATATATATATTATAATTTAAATTAACTCAACTGCAAGAAGAAACAAAAAACATGCCATGTGTTTTGGGTTTGTAGGTTTGAAGTGCTAAATTACACAAAAACAAAAGTAAATACTTTAATTTGGACTCAGAAAATGGGCTAATTGAATTGAAAGCATTCTTGGTGTTTTTTTTTAATTTTTTTTAATTTAATATTACTGTTACACTTAAACAAGGAACTTGATAGAAAGATGATCATTCAAAGAGGTTGATCAGTTTAACCTATCTGTTATTTCTCCTCTTTTTTTGCAGGCGATTGTTTCCCAGCAGGACAGCTTGATTGAGCTACAGCGGGCATCTCTTTTCTCAGCAGAACGACAGCGCGGCACAGATGTGCTCCTTGAGCAGGAGAAACAGAGAAACCTGGAGAAGCATCGTGAGGAGATGGCTCATTTCCAGCGTCTACAGGCACAGCAGCAACAGGAGCAAGAGCGCTGGGAACGCGAGCGAGCGAGGCAGCAGAAACAGCATGAGGCTGAGCAGCTCAGGCTTCAGGAGCGAGAGGAATCATGCAGGAAGGTGGAGGAGAGACTTTCCCAGGAAAGGCAGGATCTTCAGAACCAGAGGCAGAAATACCAGCAGGATCTGGAGAGATTACGAGAATCCACGCGGGCAGTGGAGAAGGAGCGGGAGAAACTTGAGCAGCAAAGGAAAATGAAAAAACGCAATACTGCACCCATTACACCAACATATGGGCATGACACAGCACAGGTAAGGCAGCAGCAATTACATGCCAAGTTATTCATTTAGTGAAGGTATTTGTACAAGTCAGTATTTGTAGTAAATGACAATCAATTAAGACCCATCAGGTCTTGCTCAAGATGATTTTTTTTTTTATTCACATATGCTCATTTTAAGACAAGTTAATATAATTTTTAAAGTTCTTCACAATATGTCAATTTTTTTTTAGCTAAAATGCAACTCTGATCAAACATTTTAGCTTACTTGCTTTTCTTTTTTTTATTAGTTTTTCACACTCACCTTTTCACAGTCTATAATTGTAAATGAATTGTCCCTTTGTGGAAGTGTATTTTTCTAGCCAGTGAAAACAAGAAAATAAGTACCTTTTTTTTTTTCTTTTTAAAAAAAATCCATCTATGTTTTTTAGATCTTGCAAGAAATTTCCACCTGTTTTAAGGCTTTTCAGATTGCAATTCTGATGCAGATAAAAATAAAATGTGCATAGGAATGAGTTTTCAGTAGCTGGGTTAGCGGTTAGCCTACACAGATGGATCGGAGATGGTTTGAAATCGTATATAGCTAAACAGGTGCATATTGAGAAAATCATTGTGAAATAACACAATCTTATATCCACACCTAGTGGATCTGCTGTGATTACCTGAAATTAGTACAAAGAGTTTCTTACCAATTCTCTAGTCCATATCACTATTTCTTAAAATATTTATCCTGAAGATTTATCATTTTTTACAAAGCCAACATTAGCAACATTAGCCTCACAGTGTGCCTTAATTTAGTAAACAAACAAATTTTAACATAGTGACTCTCAGAGTTTCATGTTCTGAAGTTTGATTCACCGAGAACTGCGAACTGGCACTTAACCAGTTCTGATTTGTCCCTTATTGAGAGTGAAATATTTAATACCCATGCATGCAACGCAACTTACAGGATAGCTGTCACAACATTTTTACTGTAATTAAACAGACACTGCTTCTGTAATTAAAAAAAATTATATTAAGAGTGATTCCTGGGCTGAGCTGAGACCCTTACCGCCTTTTTTCCCTCAGGAACATTGTAAACGTTTTCAGCCAGTTTCATTAATTAAAATAAATTATGTTTTATGTTTATGATTCAAATGTTATTGCAAAAAAAAAAATAATAATCTTTTTTTTTTTTTGGTTTGCAATAACATTTGAATATTGCACTATAGGCTGTACATATGTATTTTGCACATCTGTTTTCATACGTAAAAGCCTTAAAAAGAAGTCATTATAAAAAGTTCTAATCTACTTCTCCAGCTTGAACGGCTCTAGTGTTTGTTCTTGGGTTTATGTTGAAATATTAACTATGTACAGGGGTAGCGTAATAAAGCTTGTTCATGTGTGTCAGGCTGTAGTCATGGGAATGCTGAGTACAGTGTAGCATTAATTACTCTTTACTGTTTGCACTGCCGACATTTTTATTATAGTCTTTACAGTTCCAAGATGTTACACTGTGCACAGTCTTTGAGGCCTTTAACTCCTTTAGTGCTGAATAAATGACGAGACGAAGCTGACCGAGTTGCTGTGAACACTGTTACATTTTCCACTGCAAATTGATATAGGGTATGTACAGTGGCTGGCTTTTTTTTTAGGTTAACAACAATTAGTGAAATTTGGTTTTGGCACCAAAGCTGACATCATTATTAAGTTTCAGCCAGCTTTAGTTGTGGCCATAATCATGTCCATGTTTCGTTTTTGTCTTAGTTATTGTTTTGGTCGTACACAAGTCTGCGGCCTGGTCTCTGTGATTTAAAGTGTTTGCAGTATGACACCTTTGTGCCTGATGTTACTGTTGAAAAATGTATTACTTCGGTTTAGAAAAATGTATTACTTTAACCTGGAATAATTAATTACAGCATTCAGAATGTACTTGCCTTCGCCACCTACCAGTAAACAGCTGCTTCATGCTGCAGGACAGGTTTATGCCGATGGACGTTGCAACTAGTTGGGCAAGGATGCTAAAAAAAGCTGTTATTTTTGGCATGTAACATTGTTTGTTTGGTTTTAATTATTAATTGATACAAGTCACAACTGCTACACCGTGTTTAGCACATAATGCTTCGGCTTGTTTGTACATGATTCTTTAAATTGAATGAGGTATTCTGTTGTACATGGACATCTGGTTTCGGTTACAGGTGAAACTGGTGCACACAGTTACAGGGTAGTTTAGGTTATGAACGAAAGTAACACTGCAGTTGTGACGCCAGTTATGATTACAACTATAATTCACATCTCCACTGAAAAGAAAAAAACCGGAGCGGTGGTGAAGCAATTAACTAACTTACTCATGTAGTTACAATATAAACAGGTATGATAGGTTAATTAATTTTAATTTGTGATCATGGGAAAGTTGCTGTGGTATATGAAGAATAGATTAATTTGGGTTTGTAACAATCTGGTCATAGAACAATTTACAAATGGCACACAATTTTTTTTAAGCAAACCAGCGCAACGTTTGTGTACTGTTTAAGGAAGTACAAAGGAAAGATTCTATAGGAAACTAATAAGCTAATGACAATCAGTTTAAAAGTTTTTCTTTGTTAGTCCATCCAAATCTTTAGACATTGTGGCATTTCTGCAGCTCTACAGCTGTGTCCTTGTGCTCAGGTTAGTAGCTCACATCTACAAAAACAGTGCTGCAACCCAAAACACACTGCATTATTAAGTCACTCCCTGCAGTCAAGCTGATTTAGAGTCCGATTACTTTCTTCCTGCAGTTGAGCTGCATTGGAAGGGGTCTGAGAACATCTTACGTCCTTATACCCAGCTGTTTTCTAACCAGCATAATGAACTGTGGAAGAGGTACCCATTCAAACTCTATAAAGCTATGGTTACACTCCAGGCAAAAGTGGCCCAGATCTAAATTTTAGGTCCTACTGTATGTCACTCAAATTTGTTTGAATCTGATCTTTTCAATGCTGTTTTAAGCCACTTCTAAATGTGGTGCTAAAACATGTAAATAAGTTTATATGTAAACTCGTTCTGAACAGTCACATCAGAATTTCTGTTACTTGTTTAGCAATACAACTTGACATTTGTCATAAGCTTGTGCTGGGGAAGATGGATAATGATGAAAAAACGGAAAGGATAGTGAGGTAACAGACCTCATAAACCTTTAGGGAGATGTTGCTGTACAAGCATAATTAGGCTCATATCAGAATCACTGTCTGTTTTAAAAGCTATCAGAAGAAAAGGCTGAACATCGCCAAAGGGAAACCTGACTGCAGGGTCAAAGGAATGCTAGTTTAAAAGCCAAAAAAAAAAGACAAACCCGATAAATGGCTGAATTTATTTTGTTCTTCCTTTTTTTCACACGCCACATGACTCTTTGAATATGTGAGTCAGTTTAGAAGTTGGATTTGTTTAGACTAAAGCCCGATATACATCATGTTAAAAATAGTGTGTGAACAGCCTAACAAAAAAAGAAAAAAAAAGAAATCAGATATGGGCCACTTTTGCCTGCAGTGTGAACTTTGCCTTAATACTGTCTATCCGTAGGATTTCTTTCTTTTCTTCTTGGATATATTTTCTCATATGTTTCATCTCTTTTACTGTAAGCGTAGACCTGACCCGAACAATAGACCACTGTGGCACTGAAACACTCCTTCGTTTCCTGTCTCTTCGCCCCATAACCAAACCCCCCCCCCAAAGAGTGGGAACTAATCACTTCTGAACTGAATTCACCTTCTACCTGCTATCAGCTGAGCCACTCGAACTGTCTCTGTGTAAACAGAGCACACAGTACAACACAAAGCCGCTTATTGTGTAGCACATCTTGGAGCTGCCAAGCTAAGATAACACACACTGTATGTGTGTGATGGTACACTGAGATTTATGGGTTGCATTGTTCTATGGCTGTGTAGTTTGTGTGTAATCATGGATGAATATTTAATCTGATCTAAGCCTGTTGTCACACATCTCCGGTTCGGTTTTCTCGTTCGTTTTTTCTTTCCCTTCAACAGATTTGTGACAATAGGTTTGCACATGAGAGCAGGAAATGACAGTTACCTGTTCAAGCGATTTTATAAGCTTTGACAGATCATTAAAGTTTTCACTTGAAATTTCAATAAATAAGGAGGAAAAGACTTTGTTTTGCTCATGGGGAATCAGTGTGGTATGGTGTGATAAAGCAGAGTTACTGTTACCACTTGGAAATGAAATATTTTTTAATAAGATCATGTCCTGATGTGTTCTTTTCCTGTTAAACCTCTTAAACAATTAAAACACTTAAACAATTCAATTATTATTTATTAAAGAACCATTATTAGATTTAATGATGGAAAAAAGTCAGCTCTTCTGATCACTTACATTATGGCAGCTTAAAGAGTCGTTCCCTCACCAGCCTATTATTATTCCCTCTAAAGTTAAAGCTAGTTTCACTTCACTAGCTACACTAATACACTTATCCCAGCTTTCACTAGTGCTTGGATATCATCAAGGTAGAAAGTTTTCTTAGTACACCAGAGCCATGTTCGGACTGCCTAGGGTTAGTCTCTGGGGGTTTCACGTCTGAAAGACTGGGCTCCCAGGAACTCCTTTATTGGCCCAAACATGTGAAAATGGCTTGGAGTAAGATCAGGAGTGTACGACGGACGTGGCAATAACTCCCAGCTAAGCCCCTCTAATGTTCAAGTGGTGTTCATGAATTATTGTGCGTACAGTTTCCACAGACGGATGTATCTCTTCTGCAATTTGGTATAATAAGTTATCCATCCATTTTGCATTCCGCTCGCTAAATGTTCACGGGAACAACTGCAATGGGCTCGGACCCACGAATGTACGGCTTTCTTTAAAACATTTGCACCATTCAATTTTTTGAATTGAATGCCAGTCATCTGTAAATGTCGATCGGAAATGTCAATCGGTTTTACCCCCTTCATTCTTGAGAAATTAATTCATGAGTCCCGGTTTGACTTAAACGCCCCTTGTAATATTGCAGAACGCTTAGCTTGTCAGATAGAGATTACAATTCCTTGATTTGTTAAATAAATAGAAATTTCTACCCGAAAATGTATGAGGTTCCTCACAAAAAAAAAAAGTTATAGTGGCACATATAGTGTCCCCTGTTCAGGTCCGTGTAAATGAGCTGTTACTATGCAAAATAACATGTTAAAGCAAGTGCATTTATATTAACCTGTGGCTGTATAATAAGAATTTGTGTGGTTTTATGAATTAAAGGTGTCATGCAGATGATTTATCTGATCAGTGCTGATTAATGGGGATTATTAATTAAGCTGTTAACACAGTACAGTTTTAATAGGATGTGAAAGAGGCTGAAAGTAAACACACTTCCTCTGCTGAAGGTTTATCATTGTCTCGTCAACGCAGGGGAGTCGAACCTGGATTAAATTCGAAACTGGTTGCCGAATGCGAAGAAGCAAACTAGTACATTGAAGGGATTTATGGTTGAATGATGAAGTAAAGAGTAAAACGAAAAAATATGGGAAAATATTTAAATGTGTAGTGATGTGGTGAAGCATCACTGTGTGTGTGTGTTACTGTTATCGCCGTACTGTATTCAGTAAAGAATGGTCATATTTAAAATTAGTTTATAGTTAGAATTCATGTTGTGGAATGTTTAAATGCACCTCTCTCTTTTTCTCTTTTAAGTTAATATGACGAACAATACCACGAAGCTTAACTAGACAATTTGACTGTTAAAGACACTAGCCACTCCTTCCATAAATATTAAATAAACAACCCCATATAAACAGCATATTAATAACACTAATTTGAAATAAGTTCCTATTATTATTATTTTATTTACTTATTATTTACTAATTAACTTATTAAACTACTTTATCATTTTAAAGCTTTAACATTATAAGTGAGCTGTGATCTATTCTACACATTAGATACAGCTTGTTCTAATCTATGTGTGTGTGTGAGAGAGAGAGACAGAGACAGACACTGACGGAGAAAGGGCTAGTCAGGGCATGTTCACACCTTATCAAAGCGTGAGTGTAATTTTTTTTTGTGTGTGTGTGGATTGTGGTGGTGTTATTATGCCTGCAGGATTTTCAGTTTAACTAAACAAATTAAAAAAGGCATTGTATGTTTAGGAAATATGGATTTAGGATGTAGTTTAGCTTTATTTAATTGAAAAGGTTGTTGGTGAAACTTGTACAGATTCACTCTGCACAGTTGTGAGATTTAATGCGAAGCTCACAAACACCAGAGTTGTCACAGATAATTCTTTGTGATGTTGTAATGTGTATTTGCCTTTTTTTACTCCCTTCCTTATTAGTGAATAGTGGAAATGGGTATGGCTCTCTGTATGTTCAGTGAAGGTTGTCAGGGCCTCTGCTGTTCATTCCATAGGTCATGTCTATCCCGTACATGTAATTTGTCACTTTGGA
The DNA here is from genome assembly GCF_024256425.1 of Clarias gariepinus. Taxonomy (NCBI): domain Eukaryota; kingdom Metazoa; phylum Chordata; class Actinopteri; order Siluriformes; family Clariidae; genus Clarias; species Clarias gariepinus. The sequence continues at coordinate 18,132,484 of NC_071114.1, read as the reverse complement.
GGTCAGGAAGTTAAAAACAGAATGTTAAACTAGCGCAGTATGGACACCCCCCCCCCCCCCCGCCCCATTTTGCCCAAAGTGGTCTCTGCACACACGCAAGCGTCATTTTACTACGCTTCTCCATAATAAACTTTGAGAGTTTTTTTTTATCTCCTTCATTATAACAAAGTACCAGTGGCGTTCGATGAAATCTCCTTATTTGTTGCATGTCAGTCATGTTAAAGTGTAGCCTTCGTACGCTGAAAGTGGCCTAGTATCTGTGTCCGTTACTATGAAGTAGACATGGCTTCTTGGCATCATTCATAGTAAAGGTGTGGCCCCGTACAGTACCCGTCAGTCACATACAAGGATGCATGGCCTCTGTGCTCATCACTTGATCATGACTGCATGTGTCTTTCATCTGTTTCTCAGTTTAGTAGACACAACCTTGGTGATGGCAGCAGCATTGAGGGTGGGTCAGTACTAGAGAATCAGTGTGGCAGCCTCAGTAAATGTGTGTCTGTTGGTGTTTGTAAAGGTAGGCAAGGCCTCACATGCTTCTGAGTTAACAATGAGTCATGGTGCATCACACTGAAACATCTGAAAGTCTTGGTGTAAGTTACAGTGAAACATTTCTGCCTTTTTAGTAGCAGGATCTAATTACTGCCTTCCACCTCTCATATAAACACGTCTCTCAATGTTTAGACTCCCGACACTCACCTTTATGTTTCTTTTCCCCCTCCTGTTATTATGATTGTATGATTCTTTGTGACTCCCTATTATTACTGTCTCTTCAGTTTAGTTTAATTTTCCCCAAATTTGTTTTCACAACGCGCTCATCTCAACCTCGAAAAAATCACGCTATTTTGTTTCCAAGGAATGTGTTATGCTCATGTTGAGTCCTGGTTTCTGTTCAAGAGGGGAAAATTCTCCAAGATAGGTATTTATCACCAGGGTTTAAGAGGCAGCTGTTCAAAGGGAACTCCACTGTTTGTGGCCAGAGGGTCTGAAATAAGTTTGTAGAAGGAGTTCGGTAAAGTGTAAGCGCTGGAGGGGCCGCAACGTGTAATTTACTTGCCAGAATCCTTTCGTTACTGGTTCACGCCAGCTTTAATTGTTTGGGTGATGTCAGTCAAATGTTTTTTTTCCTTACATTTTTCTCGTCCCATCTTTTTCCCTCGAAGGAAAGTGCAGATGTAGACAACTGCACTTTGAGAGAGAGGAAACAAAGGAGCATCTGTGTGAAGAAAGCCGGGAGTGTTGGGAAAGCTAGTTTGTCCTCTGCAAAACAGACTCACCCCTGAGGCAGATCGCAAGGCTTTCAAGCTTTGAAGAATTTTTCAGTTTTTGTTCTTTAATGAGGCAGATTTGGCCATAGTCAGGCAGTCAGAGGAACTATCACAGCTGGGAACATCTGCTTCTACAGAGAGATGATGATTTAGTGTATGGATATTATATTCATTAGCACACAGATGTTTAGGTCATGCCTCTGTTACAAGACGCCTGTGAAGTCAGGGTGTAAAGGTGATTAAAATGGATTTGAGAAAAATAAGAAATAACGTTATGTATTTATGGTGCATAGGATCAGTGATCATTACTTGTGAGCGCAAAGTGCCTTGAAAGACATCAAGAACAATTTAAACAATAGTAAAACAACGTGGACATGCCTGACCTAACCCCAGATCTTGTGCGACAGTTCCTCTGCACGCTCGTGTCACTGCTTGATGCATGCAGTTAAGTCCACCGTCTGCTGTTTGTTCAGGTCAGCCGTCCGTCTGCTTTCTGTTAAACGGCCTGTCACTAGGGCACGTTTAAAACCCACTGAAGTCGACCAAAGTGTACAGCTGAGGAGATCTGAAATGAAAAAAAGGGCACAGCTGCGTGTTTTATCACGTTTATCATATTGTAGAAAGATTCTGTAGTTTCCTCTTTTTCTCTTTTCACAAAGTACAGTTTGTGTTCTGCTTTTAGATCACCAGCATTAATAATGAAATTTGTCCAGAACTACTTTCCTCTTTATCATCACTACACTGAACTGCAAGTTTGTCTGTTTAGCCTTTTTTATACACATAAGAATATTTTTTTTTAGTAAACTTTTAATTAAATGTTATTAAACTTTTTTTTAAAATAGATAGAAACCAAAAAAATATACTTTCCTTCATTCTAGTTTTTAGAAAAAATCTCAAACACAAGACTAATAACACATTACTAATAACAGACTACGGGTGAACAGCTATAACTTGACAATGCAGCTAATCAGGTGTGTATTCTTTAGCTTTGTTATAGTAAAGGAAAGATCTTAACATGAGCGCGCACACGTTTTTTCCATTAGTGTCAGGAAATAAAACATTCCTCGTCTCTCACCCATGCAGTCAGATGCTCGGGTTGTCCAGCTGTGTCTGACGAGTTCATCAAGTCTGATCTCATCCATTCATGTGTTTGTATGTGTGTCGTTTGTTTTCCCACTCAGCAGGAAGTGGAACACATGTGCTTCATTTGCCTTATACTCGTAAAAGTCTCATGTTTGTTTGTCCTAGATCTCTCTGCCTGCATGTCTCTCTCTCTCTCAAGTGCGCACGCACACACACACAGAGTATTTTCCCAGCCAAGTCATGCTCCTTCGGCTGCTGCCTTCAAAACGTGTTAGTCCTGTGACTGAACAAAGTCATGACAGGAAATGCCTTTCCTGATCCTTGGGTTTGAGCTTGGCTTTTCCTGTTGAGTTGCCTTTGGGTGAAGTTTTATCAGGTCCTGTCTTTCTTTTTCTCAGAAGTCCAACATTAGACATGCTGATGCGCCCACACACAACTCACACACAACTGTTCTTTATTCTGTTTTGTTTATTCTGTTTACTGTTCTGTGATTATTTCACAGAAGAAATGATGCACATTTAACACACAATTAACAAGTCATTGATGTAGTTAAAGTGGAAGGAGACATTTATGTAACATTCATGGCAGGAGACTTTTTGTCAACACCTTTTATGAACAAGAGGTAAAGCTGTAACTGGGTTTTCTGACAGCCTCATTATATTTACACTTTACTTTTAATAAAGGCATAAGGACAGTCTAACATTAAACAACATTAAATGTAACTATAAACAGATAAAATGTGTCATATTCCTTAAGAAATAAAAAATTTGAATAAATTAATTCACATGAAAATATGCTTGTACAGTATTTTCAGATTTCTATGATATTCAAGGAGTAAAACTGTTGGAATGTGCTGTTACAGGAAGATAATCAACCTCAGGGTGCTTACAGGAACTCCACATGACTTTATTGATTTTTTTTTTCCTACTACGCATTACTATTCCTTACTTTTTCATTACTCTGTGATTGTGTTTTCTATGCACTTTGATGTCTCCACATTAAAATTTAGAATTCTGCATTTAAAAATCTCCAGCTCCCCCTGTCCTCCAGTTTTAACGGTGACATCCTGGGAAACTCTGGAACAGATCTGGCCCTCCAGTCTCGCTCTCAGCTCCGCTCCACCGTCTCGCTATCTACTGCTGATTACCCAGAGAGGACAGACATTCCTTCACGCCGGGAGGGTGCCAACACCCTACCCGCCAAAACCGAGGTCCCTATCCACCTGGTCAGCACCACCAACCAGCAGCACAAGCAGGGCGGAGTCCAACAGCAGATTCCCACCAAGCTGGCCACATTGAAGAGCAAGGACAAGAGCAGCAAAAGTAAAGGCTCCCAGCGCACAGACAGCTCAGGTAGAGTTCCTAACCACAACAATACACAATGTGTGAGCAGAATGAAACTGCAGTAACAACTACTGTAGATATAAAACTATAAAGAGCTTTTTAATTGAGGAGTGAGATAAAATGCAGGATTGTCCTCATCCCATTTGAGTGTGTCTATATATTCACATGCCAGTATTTTAATATTTAGTGTAAAAAGGTAGTTTAAAAAAAAAAAAAAACTTTTATTTTGTGTAAAATTATAAACCCAGCCAAAGGGTTCATCATCAGTAAATTTTTTTATCAGTGGGATTTAAGTGGAAAAAGTATTGCCATGTATACTGTAAGTACATGCCAATGCTATGTTACATTTTTTTTAAGATTGTGTCAATTCTAAACAAACTTAAAACTGATGTCGTGCTCCCTGCCAATGTGTGAATAGTTTAGAATGCACCACTTATAGGAAAAAATTTATAGAATCACAAAAGAATCTCTAGGAATATATCGGAAAGTCTACCATAATAAAAAACCTTGAGGCAGTGGAAACCACCTGGACACTACAGAAGTCTACAGTGATTCTTGAGATTCTTGACACGACTCCAGTCAATGACATTAATCAGGACGTCTGTGTGATTTCCGCTCCACCCGTACACCCCTGCTCAGCTTACAATGCACCCACGTAAGAAGGGTAACCAAAATTAGCACCAGTGTGGAAGAATGTGAGTCATTTGCTAAGTCAGGGTGTACCTTCCAATGGAAAAGTGCCAGCATTTACACAACAAGCAGATATCTAACGTGCTTCAGAGTTGTTTCTTGCTCTTGCACGCCTGCTTCTTCTTATTCAAACCTTACTCCTGTACCGTTTTGACCACGCCCCTATCCATTTAATCCTTTCCGCTTGCAAATTGATTGAGAGCTTTTGTGTTAATGTAGAAATGACCCTATCTTGATTGAATTTGTGTTTGCAGCTTCAATTGACATGAAGCAGATGCTCGCTCTGAAACTGTCAGAGAGTTCTGCAAAATCTCGTCGCTCGGTCAGTCCGAATCAACAGCCTCAACTTGCTCAGCCTCCAGTTACAGGTGAGATATAAATTCATCATTGTATCCCTTTTTATTTCTCAACATCAAACATCATTTATGCTTTAGTGTTGTTCAGTACTTGATTCAGATTGGTCAGAAGGTTTATTTAACAATAATTTACGGAGTCTTCAGTCAGATTTGAAGCTGTAACTTCAAGTTGTCAGGACAGTAGAGTTTGCTGTTTTTTATTAACAGGACATGCTATTTTTTTGTAACCCTGTTTGCCTTCTTATTGTACCTTAAAGAAAGAGGAAAAAGAGAAGCTGAAAAGGGAATAGGTGTTTATGGCTGCTGTAGCATGAGTGAAAACTTGTTTTCTGTTGTAGGAATTAATCAGTCTTGTGGTCATGAGTGACTCTTCATGCCAGTCCATTATTCAAAGCAATGTTAAAAGTCTGAATATTATCTCATATTCAAGTACTGTAGTATACCAGCATTATTTACCAAGATTAATACAGTCAGGTCCTTACTATGTGTATGTGTCTGCATGTCTGTTTAACTCCAGATCCCCTGTCTATTGGAGATAAATACATCCCAGAGCATCTGAAAGCAAAGAACCAGAGCTTTCCACATTCCTACCCTCTCCCTGACGAAAAAGACAAGGAGGATGTCATCTTTTTCTGAATGTTTCTGTATGAAAAAATTGTTACACTTCAAGGTTCAAAATTTTAATCACTTCTAATAGCTTTTTCTCACTGTTGAATAGAAGAACCAGGTGACAAAAATAGGTTTTAATCAAAATTTAAATCTTAAAGAAACATCTACAACAGTGCATAGTCTGGCAGATGCATGAGGAGCACGATATAAAAGGAAGAACATGACATGAAATGAAAATGTGCGTAAACAGGGATGAGCTGTGTGTGCACTTGACTCGAAACAATACTGTATTTCCAGGGAAAAGAAGAAAAAGAAAAAAAATCACAGAAGGATTTTGTGTGTCGCAGCTCAGACCTGAAAGAACAAAATGCAGAAATGTTAAGATGCGTGTTGTTTTGTTTATAAAGGAAGCTTTTTATGATGTTAGAACCTCATTTAAATGTTGGGTCGAGAATAGATTTTTTTTGTTTGATCATTTGTCCAGTTTATTGATTTTAACCTGCACAACAGAAAGCGTCCGTCTCATTAGATTACATTGGAAAAACGGCAAAATCTAAATAAAAAAAAAAAACACTATAAAATGAGAACTTTAAGATTTTTCCCTGCAGGTTCTACTAAAGTATCAAAGCGATACATGATAAGCAATTACGCTGATAAAATCTTTAAATCTTTGACTGATATTTTGACACTTTTTTTTTTTTTTTTTTTTTTTAAGATCAATTGTGGTGTTTCTCCTTGAGTAAGCAAAACCAGCAAAAGGTTTGGTTTGAAATAGATCAAAATGAACCAATAACAAAATTAATCTTGAAGTTAGAATGCACCAATGTAATACTGCTATTGGAGATAAATACATCCCAGCTGACTTGATGTCAGAGCTAATTTGTTGTCCAGGTTACTCTGTTGATTGGTTTGAGTCCATTTTTTATTTTTATGATTTTCTTAAAAAGCTTAATGTTAGCAGAACAGTGCTAATCTAAACAGAAGAAGTTAGAGCTCTGTTAAAAATGTCTGTTTTACCTGAGTTTAACTATTATTTTCTTTATAAAGTTGCTTATCATGACTCTGTACTACTGAATGGATTTTACCGCAGTGACACAACACTTACCCTGTTACTTGTCAGCGTCATCTTCTGTTTCTCTCAGTGCCAGACAGATCAAACAGTCAAAGATCAAACTATAGCATCTCTGTGCTTTAATGATATATGCACTGAGAGTGAGCTCATTAAACACACATCTGCTGATGAGTGCACATGAAGTCACTAAAATCTGACAAGAACATGCATGTGTGTGTACCTTGCTTATTTAAAATCTACATTTAATCTTTTCACATATTTTTTCATCTATGTTTTTTTATATTGCTGAGTCAAACGAAAAGTCAAGTTCTCTGAGGTAATTTGTTTTTATTTAAAAAAAGATATTTATTCATTTTAATTTGCGACACACAGCATCACAATGCTTGTCAGATCATATTGACTAGAGGGAGATATGCTGTGGGGTACAGTAACCGAAAAATACAATATGGATATGTTATGATATCAGCAAATAATGCTTAAGGTGGGATTTTTATTATTATTTTTATTATTTTTTTAATATTATTATTTTTTAATTAACACCATGGCCACGAAGTACAACATGGGTTGCCTGCTGGACCCAGCAAAGAGCTGATCTGAGCACGCAAACTTTGTGAAAAACTAGAAATAAGTCAATCAGTTTTCAAAGCATTAACCAACACAGGTACTCTTAAATCACTTAAAGCACAAAACAATTGAACCATAAAAAAATTCTCTTGTTAGATCATGTTAAGATTTGAACTTTTCCATGCACTATAAATCTAGAAATCATTCTTATCTGTGCAATTAGAATGTGGATTAATTGCAATATAAACATGTTTTGTTGTTTAACACTGCATTAATGAGGTGAAAATGGTTGTCATGGGAACCGTCCAGGTTGCTCACATAGTGTTAGAAGCCCTAACTAAGAATGCGTCTAATCAGAAGCGAGTATTTTTTAAGGCTAGTAAAAGAGTTTGCTGCATCTTTACTGCTCTTACTTGGGTTACATCTCACAACCATTTGCAAATCAGTTGCAGTTAGTTTAATATGTAATATTAGCCTATTAGTGTTGTATACTCTAAAAGGTTGTCATGGTTACATTCCAGTACAGTTACAGAATACCAGACTTAGAAGAGATATGTGTTTAAAAAAAGGAAATGTGTACCTGTTAGCCAATCACACAGAGTGTTTTTTTTTTTTTCTTGGCCATGGTGCATGATATTGGTAAATTAATGTATTCTAATTTATTTTGATTCCTTTTACTTTTTTTGCCCACTTCATTGTGTGAACCTTAGACACCGATTAATCAAACAGGATATGAAATCCAAACGTACCGACTCATTGCTAGCGAACTTCCCCCGTAATCAGAGTGCACACTGGAAGAAATTTTGTATATTTGCTTTTTAAACTACTGCATAGTGCAGGGTGTGTGTGTACAAGCCTGAGGTTTTACTGTGTAAATATTGTACATATGATGTAAATGTCATGCTACTATGTCTTATATAATGTCCAATGGACTTTAGTGCACATGTTTGGAGTAAGGGAACATGATCCTTAGTTGAAAAAAGATACATGCTGTAATTCTTCCTATACTGTCAATCATTTTTCTTTCTTTAGTGAGATCTCTTTTAATCGGAAATGAAGCCTTATTCTGAGATTGTCCCTTAGTGATGAACCAAAGATTCACTCTGAGACTGTAACAGCACCATGTCTGTCTTAACTCGTGTCTCAACTTTAACAAAAACCACTCACTGTTTTTTTGTTTTCCTTCTATGTCTGTAATGAAGTCTTAACCAGTTCGTCCTTTATAGACTTGTGATGTTTTACTGTATTCCGAGATGAAGTGGTTTATTCAACCAGGTCTTTTTCTGTCTCCTTTGACACTGTGCTCTGGTAAAGCACCTTTTTGTGATCTGTAAGAAAAAAAAAATCTTCATTGCCAATTACACTAGTCACTTTTAGTAGGGAATTTAAAGAGGAGTCTGAATGTGGCGTTTTGTGTACTTGTATTTTTCCAGATGTTTTAATGAAGTTTGTAGCGCACATGACCACTGTGATTATTTTGTACGTAGTATATTTTACTCATAAACAGATCTAGATGTAAAACACAAAAACACCCTAGATATATTTTCATTTTAGTAATAAAACATCTGATGGAACACATGTCGTTGTCCTCTTTTTTTTTTAACAATTGAATAATTACTTATTACATCTTTTATTACAGTATGGCTTACAGTGCAAGACAACCTCAATAACAATCGGGGAAATAAATGTAACATTTAGATTTTTTCCATGGATCAATTGCAGCAGAAGGGTATCAAATTGAAAAAAAAAATTGAGTTAAATGAGGAACAGTGTGGTTTAAAAAATATAGTATAAACAGGGGTATAAAAGCTGAAAATTAGATTGAAAAACATTTCAAGTTCATCTTAGGATGCTTTGAGGATTGAACTTTGGTGACCTCATGAACCCAACTGTGACCCTTACTGTGCCTTTAAGTTCTTTTGAGGTATCATATTGTGGGAACATGGAAACACTTCTGACCATCCCACAGACACCTGAGCCCTCTGTGGTCTGCCTGCTTGTCTGTCTGTCTGTCTCTATCCATGTATTTCTGTCTCTGTCTGAAGCTGTCCACTTGTCTGCGTCTGTCAAATTGTCTGTCTGTCCACATATTTGTGGATATACCGATATCTAGCCACCTGTATCTGTCTAACTACCTACTTTTCTACACCACGGGCTTACCTGTCTGTCTGTATGTGTCCATCCACCTATCTCTTTGTCTGCATGTGTCTAGCCTAAACATATTCACCCCAACACATGCGCAACCTTTAATCTGATTATGCAACACAGTTACAACCTTCTGTACAGGTACTTCCAGGAGGAAATGTTGTGAAGATAAATGTGTCTATGTGTATCTGTGCTGTCTTCATGGCAACAGCGACAGGAGCTATGCTTGGGTAGCTGTATAAGCGTAGTTTATGGATCAATGGAATATGTGATTATGTGATAAGGACACACTGGTGAATTGTTCAGGAACATGCTCATGCTGATAACATGCATCTCACATGCTTTGCTTTAAAAGAGATTAAAGGAAATGTTCAGTGTTTTTCTGCTGAGAAATGGTCTTTGAAAAATAAGAGTTGACAAAGTTTTATTGAACATTTATTGAATAAATTTTCAGTGTTGATGCTAACGGCTGCTCATGGGACAGGTTCATTTGCGTTTACTGATTAAGTGACGGCTGACTGAAGCAGCAAGTTAAAGTGTGACTTGTACAGGGCTAAATTCTCCTCACATTTAGTCAAAAGCATCACAGCAAATTGGACGGCGTGTTTTAGTGCAGGTGGAAAATGAACTGAAGCATGCTGAGAAAGCAACCCAAGACTTTTTAAGATAAAGAAAGTGGAATGTTCTGCAATGACCAAGTCATTCACCTGACCTGAATCCAAATGAGCTGCATTTCACTTGCTGAATGCAAAATGCCCCAGGAACAAGCAGGAGGTGAATACGGCAGTAAAAGTCTGACAGCATAACCAGTGAAGAAACCCAGCAGCTGGAGATGTCCATGGGTCCCAAACCTCAACAAAGTATAAAAATTACAGTTAATCATTTACTTTTTGCTTCTTTAAAAAAGAGGGACCACTTTAAAAAAAAAAAAAAAAGAAAAGCATTTATTATATACAGAAAAGCTGCATTTTGAGTATATATTTGTGTTTTAATCTGTTTAACTGGCTTCATCCTGTCTGTCTTTGATCTGCGAAAAGTATAAGAAAATATGCGTGAATCAAAATGATCGGATTGTCCCTGATAAGCAAGCCAAGGGCGTCCCTGAGATGGCAATAGGAAGAAACCTTGAGAGGAACCGGATTGAACAGGGAACCCATCATCATTTGGGTGATATCGGAGATCAGGGATTGATCTACAGTTATACTGTGTGTTAGGAGTCTGAAAGTGCAGTGTAACAGCAGAGGTGTTCAAGTTCTGGAGTGCACTTTTATTATTGGAGTTTCTGGTACAAAACTGTTTGTGGGAATTCCAGTCCTGAACTACTGAGCGACTGCAGTCACAAGTCATCAGAGAAGAGTTGTTCTAAACCAATCAGTCATAACAATAAAATAATTTGCCTAATATTATGTAGGTCCCTCCTGTGTCACCGAAACAACTCTGAACCATCAACGCATGGGCTCCAGAAGACTTCTGAAGGTGCAGTGGTGTAACTGTAGCAGCGGTATATTTTAGTCTGCAAGGCAAACTATCATAAATAGAAATAAAAATCCCTTTCAGATTCATGAGCCTTGGCTGTCCATGACACTGTCACGAGTTCACCACTTTTGGTAGTTTCTAAACACTGCATTCCAGATGCTCTAACACAGCTCTTTAGCCATCGCAGTCTCTCTCTCTCTCATTGTCTCAGGCTTTATGTGAGTGTACTTTTGTAATAAGAAACAAAATTTCCTTTTGAAGACACACAAGGAGTTTTATTTTTATTACCCTTCACATTGCATGGAAACAAAATTGTTCATAAAGGTCGGAGGTTTTAATTGCTATTCCCGTGGTTAACCCATCTCAGAGTTTATTCATATTTAATAAGAGTGTGTGTCTAAGATGATTTAGTACTGATTCAGTGCTGAGGCTAATAGACTCAGTTTTTCCATTAAACTATGAGCAGCTTCTGTGTCCTCTATGTGTCCTCTAAGAAAATCTATTTCAGGAATCTTATGCACAGCCTCCTTTTTATGTTCACTCAGGGGGTCTTATGAACATTTATTTTATTTTATTTATGTTTTTTATTGCAGCAAAGCATACAGCCGAAATATTTGGTACTTGTATAAAGACAATTTTAATATGTGCATAACTGTAGTTCTTTAATGTTCTTATCATTTTCATTTTATGTGTAAGTTAATATACTTTATTATACTTTAATATGTTTACTCAAATTTCCTAAACATATTTACTGGCTAGATGAAAGGTTTTGTCTTAAATAGCTTTATGCTGTAAAATATAGAAAAATTGATCTAATTATTCAATTAATAGATCTAATTATGAATTATTATCTAATTATTACTAATACAGTAGAGGTTACATTTTAGTGGAGTATCTCACAAACGTTAATACATTCCGATCACATTTCAGCCCATTTTCAGGCCTCTCACAATAACTTGACATTTAGACTTTATTGTCAAAATAACTGGCAACGAAAATAAGAACATCCTAAGTGAACATGTCAAAACCGTGTCCAAAGTGTCAATATTTAGTCTGAGCACGATTGTTATCTGGCACAGCCTTAATTCCCCTGGGCCTGGAATCCTCTGGGGGAGCTGCACATGTTGTTGCTGGGATCCTCTGGGGGAGCTCATTTCTATAGTATTGTCCTTTGAGAAGATATAATAAAATGTTTGCTGAAATTGAAGAGGGGTGTACTTACTTTTGTGAGTGAGTGTATATATTTTATTGTAATTATTTTTTACACATTTTTTTAATTATTTCATATTATTTGAATTTTTTAATCAACAGGTAATGACAGTGAGGAAATAGGTAAATAAATAAATAAATAATGAATCATTTTAAGAATTACAGTCGACCAGATGTTTGAAATACTGACAGACTTTTCACATGTTTAACTGGTTAATGTAATAATAAAATGCTGGGTTTTAGCTCCTCAGATTCTCAGATTTAAAAAGAGACACAATTTTGACCTGCTGTGGTTTCAGTGATACAAACACACAGTATAGATAATGCTGATTTTAAGTTTTGGTACTGTAAAGTTTAAAAATCGTAATATTCAAATATATTCATATACTGTAAGGTTGGTAAGTCAGTTATTAAAGGGACATGACTCGAGTGTACCTGGAATAAGAAATGATCGACTGTTCCTGTCTGTTCCCCTGTCTCTTTGTCTCTCTGCCGATCTATTATCTGTCTCTGTCTTTCTTCGCTTACTGTATATATTTCAGGTACCTATTGGGTTACGGCCCTGGACTAGTGGTTAGAAGGTCCCGAGTTTAAACCCAGCGTTGCTAAGTACCCCTGCTGCAGCCTGGACCAAGACCCTCAGCCCTCAATTGTTTAACAGCTCAAGAAAAGTGTAATATCCTTTCATTTTAAGTCACTCTAGATAAACATGTATGCCAAATGCCAATAATGTTGATTTTTTTTATTATTATTATTATAGTTTAATTTTATGCTTTTCTTAGTTGTGAGGGACGGAGAGGTAAGAGCGTCACCGTAATTAAAATTTATGGTCAGGTTTTTATTAAAATGACATTTCTTTCTGTTTCTACTGAAACTTTTACTCATTTCAGGAATCCTTAGCTGATCTTTGAAGGCCACGAGGCGTACCACACCCTGTCTACCACATAATTCATTCAGATGTCACTTCTCTTTTCACATCACCGTAGTTGCTTTAATTGGACTCAAACCTAGCACATGCAGACCGTTTCATCATTGTGGATTCTGTCCTCACTTCACTTCACTTCACTTCACATCACTTTGATATGTTTCTCTTTCCTTCCTTGTGCTGACGACTCCTACTCACCCTGAAAGAAATGCAGTCGTTATGTGAAATAGGGAGGGAGTTTTTTTTATGTCTGTGTGTGCGTTGTGTTTTCAGAGATGCAAATCTCGTGCGGAATGTGTGTGAGTAAGATCACTGGCATGTGACCGCGTGGAATTAACATTTTTTCCATTTCTCTCGGGAAAACAATGCACTGCGCACAGCAACATCTCATCAATTATCCAGGAATAATGAGGGTTAGTATAATGTCAGGGAGAGTCAGGGGACGTGGAACAAACACGCACATAGATGGTGAGCGAGTATGACATCTAACAATAGAATTGAAGAAGAAATGTTATTTTGACATTTTTATTTGCAAACATCAACAGTACAGAAAGGAAATGAAACTATACAAGCTTAATTAAACAATATATATTTGATCGTGATCGTTTTTTATGCTGAAATTGTAATAATACCACCTTAAGCAGGAAGTAGTATAGCAGATACGCCACAGAAACAGATTTTTTCTGAAAAAATCTGAAACAGTTGTTTTTAGGTCATTTCCTGAACCTGGCGGTTAAGCAGACTGTCTTAAGTTGTCTAGAACTCAAATGTCAAAGGTTCAAAGGTTGATTATAAGCTTTACCACAGTATTGATCAAGATTTACATAACAGTTATGGAGAGAGTCTCTGTTGTCAATGCATAGTAACACTCAGAGGTGAACCTTTCTGATTTAGGCCACGCCCACTTCTGTTATAACTCTGGATACAGATACGGATATTTGGAGCTTTAAACAGATCGATACAGTGCCACTGAATGACATAACTATCTAAAACATGCACATACGTTAATGGGAAGGTGTTTTTTTATTAAAAATTTTACATTCATATGTCTAAAATCTTTATATCTTTACATAAGTGTAAATTGAATAGCAGTGGAACACCAAGGATGTGCTCAGTCATAAAATCATTCATCTATTTACCAAATAAAACTGTATTAGGTGTAAATCTACACGGATCAGCCATCACATTAACATGCATTAAACCGAATATTATATATGTTCTCCCAGTGCCATCGGGGCAGCTCTGGCCCCTCGGGGGTTTGGAGACAGGATTAACAGCCTTGAATTCTTTGCCTGCTAAGCTCCTTACTTGACAGACTGTGATGCACCGAGTGTTCTGATACCCTTCTGTTATGGCCAGTATTGACTTCTTTTCCGCAATTTGTGCTGGCTTTTCTGTGGGATCGACCTGGATGTGCTGGCCTTTGGTCCCCACGGACATGGATGTGTCCTGGATGCACATGATCCTGTCATCAGTTTACTGATATATAATTAATAATCAATGTTATTCAATTCATCTTGCAGCAGTGTTAATAATATGGATGATTTGTGTAAAATTCTTTTTTATTTTCCTTTTTTTAATTAATATTTTTACAGAAAACCCTCCTGCCAGGATCCTAATGAAGTGACAGTATTCATGTCAGACAGCTCAGCTGTACCCATGATGAGTTGTAACAAGGAACCAAACTTTACTGAGAGACGTGCTACAGTTTATGTAAGTAATATACCACATTACAGAATGCTAATCTAAACATCTCTCCATTATGTTGTTCTTTTGTCCATAAACTGCTGATTTCAGAATGTGTAATATTTGGTATTTCTGTATATGAAATAGTTATTTATAGATGAGAAAGAAGAAGCTTTTGTGCTTTATTCGATCATTTAACATTACTGCAACAAGCAAGCTGATCTACATTAGTTAGCAACATTCTAAAATCTTACAAAACAAGATTTGCATTTTGGTTTGCATTTTATAAACCGTGAATTTCCTGTCTTGTGTTTCTACAGTGTGAAAAGCATCCATTTCATTCTAAATACAGACACTTGCATGCAACACACAAAGTATATACTACATTCTGCCACAATATTATCAGTACATGTCACTTTATCGATGTAGAATTAAAAACCAGCACTCTGTGAAACTACCAAGGATCAAACATAGAGAACTAAAACTAACATTTATATATGTGCAACAGAAGCAGTTCTGTGGGACTGGAACCGTTCTCAGAACTGTTTCTGTTCCACACCTACAAAATTCCAGTTCTAGAATTTCCCCAATCGAATAGGCCCAGTGTTCTCATATCTGATTACAGTCGTGTCCCCTCACACTGCAGTTTCACCGTAGCTATCTGAAAGCATGCAGTTAGTCTTCAGGGTCATCTGCGGTCACAAAGAAATAGCCTGTGTGACAAAACAGCGGCTCTTTCTCCCTGGATCCTTCAAAACACCCTGATTGCCTTGTGTGGCGAGACCACTGTGTGTAAATCAGCTCCTGTGTTCACATTCCTCAGGTGGAACAACACTCCTCTCTATAAATAGACTGAATGGAGATGGCTGATGAAAGGAAAGGTGTACAGGACAGTGGTGAGACCAGCGATGCTCTACGGCTTAGAGACAGTGGCGCTAAAGAAAAGACAGGAGGCAGAGTTGGAGATAGCAGAGCTGAAGATGTTGAGGTTCTCTTTGGGAGTGACAAGGATGGATAGGATCAAGAATGAGTTTATCAGAGGGACAACCCACGTTAGATGTTTTGGAGATAAAGTCAGAGAGGCCAGATTGAGGTGGTTTGGACATGTTCAGAGGAGAGATTGTGAATATATCGGTAGAAGGATGCTGAGGTTGGAACTGCCAGGCAGGAGATCTAGAGGAAGACCAAAGAGGAGATTTATGGATGCAGTGAGAGAGGACATGAAGTTAGTTGGTGTGAGAGAAGAGGATGCAGAGGATAGGGTTAGATGGAGGCAAATGATTGGCTGTGGCGACCCCTGAAAGTGTTGCTTCACAGTAACAAAAACAATAAGGAGTCACTAAGGGAACAAATGTATAGAAGGAGTAAGACATATCCAGTTGTGCAGTTAGAGCAGACTTGGTTGTGGTAACAGTAACTCAACTTCATCAACACATTATCGAGTATTTTTTCATGGAAGCACAACGCGGAGTGTTTTATTCCTTATGTATTGCACAGTGAGTAAGTGGCTGAGTCAAGGTAATTCTTAGCACTCAGTAAGTTTTTACCCATCATGCCTAGACAGTGTATGAAATTATGGCTTACAGCCATACCGTAGCATAGCGGCTGATCTCGTCTGATTTCAGAAGCTAAGCAGGCTCGGGCCTCGTCAGTACTTAGATGGGAGACCGCCTGGGAATGCCAGGTGCTGTAAGCTGTTTTAGGGGTAATAATGGCTCAAATGGTTAAGGCTCCGGGTTTCTGATTGAAAGGTCTGGAATTCAATCCCCAGCACTGCCAAATTGCTCTGTTGAGCCCTTAAGCAAGGCCTCCTGGGGTGCTGTATCCTGGCTGACCCTGAGCTCCAAACCCAAATTCCTAACGGGGATATATCACAAAAAATATTTCAGTATTCTGTAAGATACATTTAACAAATGATCAAATCTCCAACACTTAAACAAATATTGATGAGGATGGAAGGACTTTTTTATGACAGCTTCAGGACTGAGAATCCTTTGGAAGCTTTTTGGTAACATGACAAGCTATGTTTTATTGCATTTAATTTTGGTCTTAATAGCTTCAAGAAAGAGAAAAATAGAGTCTGATGAGGGATTGACTGTTTAATGCTGTGATCTATATAAATAAAATAAATTTTACGTTTTGTCTGAACATTGGTCAGAGCACGATCTTTCGGATATATCTTTACCACTTCACACATTGTAGGACAAGGCATGAAACCAGTCTCAGAAAAAAAACGTCTGTATGTCTGTATATCTGTATGTCTGTCAGTCCATTTTGTCACAGCATCACAGCTCAACTTTGCCAGTCCTTCGGTATTTGCCTGGCATAAATGAAATCAAAATGTTGAGTAGAAGAGCGTCATAAGCAGGTTCGTGTCAGATAACTTCACTCCAGTCAGTGCTTTTTTGGATAAATATAGGGATCATGCTTTTGCCCACAAAGTGGGCGTGGCTATCGGGTCACTCACAGAGCCCATCAAAGGAATAATTTACCATAAATACACAGAGTATGACAGAAGACACAGAAATGACTGTAATGCAACAACATATTGTTTATTGTTATGCAGAAAGACAGGCAGACATATACATGGGCTTCAACCTGAAATGGTAATATAATAGCAAGCTTAAACTTTTTTTTTTACCAATTTCTAAAACCTCTGTAACCGCCAATGACGTGTAATAACGCTAACATATAATAAATGTAACTGCAAGGATTCAAGAACGTGTTATTTAATATTATTAGTATTTGCAAATAAATAAAACCCTTTGGAACATAAGAGGAACAGGACACTTCATCATACTGAAACATTCCTACAGAACCATGATCCTAAAATTCTGAAAGTACAGAATAGATAATAAAGTCAAAGATCTCAACTCGCAGTGCTGGGCTACATTTTATTTTATTTTAAATACTTGACAAAGAAGAAAGGAGAGGAGGTTAATCTACTTTAATTTAGGACTTTGTGTCGTGTTGCAGGAGCAGCAGACTACTTTCCACATCACTGCCCCTTTTCTGCAACCAGACGCAAACTACCTCCTCCTCTTCCTCCTCCTCCTTC